>NC_137123.1:35871076-36061076 GCF_949319135.1 Squalius cephalus | reverse complement strand
TACTAACATATTCTTTGGGAGCTTTCTTGCTGCCATCCTCTTCTCTTGGCGCAAACAGGAAGTAAACAGCTCTGGTCATGTGACAATTTACAGTAAACATGCGACATTGCACATATTTCATTGAGACCCTTTATTATTTCAATATCTGCTGGAAATGCATTGATAGATCATTTAGTAAATTTTTTATAGCCTTAGAAATGAAAAAAAAAATTACGGTCACTTTTGTGACCGGTGGGATTAAACGGGTTAAAAAATGTGATGATGTCCGACTCGTTTTATGAAGAAGAAAGCCGTACGTTTTCAAAAAGCATTAGACATATGACCCACTATTCTGCTTCATAAGTACCATGTTAACAATATGACGTGACGTGGTTTAATGCACCTAAACAACGATCACCAAATTTCTCTCTCATATTGCTCCTCATAACCACTGAAAACGGTAAAAAAATCTAACCAAAAGTCAAATTATTATGGACGTTATCTGACATTAAGCGTTTCTGAAAAAAGGGAATCGCCGGTGCAGCACAGATGTCTACTTATTAAAATTTTTATTTAAGGTGCATGACATGACAGATTTTACAACAGTAATAGAAGACAATACTGTTTCCCAACTGTAGGGGACCCCGAGAGCAAAAGTTACTTGGTGTTGCTTTAATAATCTGTAATATTATGCACTGACACTATTGGATGAGAACTGAACTTAGATGGATGATAACATCACGGTTTTCTCCAGAGCTGCTTTATAAATGAATTGAACTCATTCCTTAATTGATCAACTTTAACACAGTTATTGAATCGAACTGAATCAACACTGAACTGATTTCAGCTGAGTAATGACTGCTTACTACTGTCTTTTTAGAGCTGCTTTACAGTATAATTGAATTCTGTTTGCATCAGTGAATTGTTATTTTCCTGTTTATAATAATAATAATAATACATGCTGGTTCAGGCTGGTTTATGCTGGTACAGTGCTGGTCTGACTGGTGGACATAGTCATGCTGCTCTCAAACAAACCGGAGCTGGTGAAGCTGGTTTACCAGCATGGTCTTGCAGGGTTGAGTGTGAGACCATCTGTCTGTATGCAATATATATATATCAATTATTCTGTTATGTATGTCTTTAGTTTCGTTTTCATAGACTTTTAGTTTGCATTCATCAATTCCTGTTTTCCTTTGTTCAGTTTTCCCTACTCCTTTGTTGTCATGGTTACTAATATTATTTGCCATCATGTTCAGTTGTGTCTTCCATTAATCACCTCGTTTGCCTGTGTATTGAAGTTCCTGTGTTTTCAGTTCAATTTGTCTGGTCTTGTCTGTGTTACACTGAAGCTAGTCTGTGTTACACTGAAGCTAACCTGTGTTTGTATTGCATGTGGTAAATTAAAGACTTGGAATCTTTGTGTGTTTGCTTGATAATAGTTGACAAATGTTTATAATACATTACAAGCTGGTACATTGTAAATGTAATTTTTTTTTTTTTTTTTTAAATGATCATGATAAATGATAAAGCATAATGAAATGAAATGATAAATACATAAATATTTAAAATATATTGCAGTAGGCCTAAGTATTTATAAAGTACCCTATATATTTTAAACCCACTAAAAGCTTAATAATTTTGCTATGTTCTTAAACAAAGTACACATAAAATGTACTCTAAGTAAGAGCAACATAAGTGTGTTTTCTGTAAATACACTAAAACTTCACTGAAAGTATGCCTGTGTTTAGCATATTTCTTAAAAGTGTAACTAAGCATATATTAACAAAGTACTTGTAGTGTACTTTTTAGAAATATATTAAAAGTATGCTTGTTTTTAGCATATTTCTTAACAGTGTAATTAAGCATGTATTTATTGCCAATGTACTTCTAGTGCACTTTTTAGAAATATGTTAAAAGTATGCTTGTGTTTAGCATATTTCTTAAAAGTGTAACGTCTCGGTTACTAATGTAACCCTCGTTCCCTGAGGGAGGGAACTTGAGACGTAACGCCGACATGACGACGTAATTGGGATCACCTTGAGAGACCAATCTACTTCGAGAGTATTAAAACGAGCCAATGCATATTGGCATGCGATAATTGCATCAGCTGCTCTGCTTGCAGCATGAGCATATAATGAGCAGAAGGTGCGTCGCATATTGTTTTACGCTGAGGAGCCGAGACGTGTTCGGCCAAACAGCGATGGTCAGCAACTGTGGCGACGGGACGTTACATCTCCCGTTCCCTCCTTCAGGGAACGAGGGTTACATTAGTAACTGAGACGTTCCCTTTCAGTCGCTCACGTTCAACGTAACGTCGACGTGACGACGTAATTGGGATCCCATGGAAAACGCCACGGTTGCTGCCACATCCAGCGCCCTACGCAAGACTCTCAGACCCCCACCGGCTGTGGCGGAAGACCTGCGTAGAGGGAGTTCAACTGCTGTTCCGTTATACCCCACACAGTGGAACTCTTGGATAACACTGGGAAAGCGTGCCTTTCCAGGGGAGAAGGATGCTGCGGAAGCCACATCCTGCCCGAAGGGAGGTACCATGTGGAGAATACACATATGGACTGGACAGTTAGGAGCAGTGCAACATATGGAATGTCACTGGGGTGGCTCCAGCCTGAGAAGGGGGAGGCTACACCAGACAGTGACGGCAGAGCGAACTCTGCCAAGGGAAAGACACGGCTGGTCGTGGAAGAATAAGCATATGGGATCGCCGCAGGGATCACCACATATGAAACCCAGCCTAGCACAAGTTACACAAGCATACGAGCACTAGGCCTGGCGTCGGATGCTCCGCAACGTCTGACTGCCGAAGGGGTGCGGAGGAACTCTACAGGTTTCGCCAAGTGGGGAACTCAACTGGAGCCAAAAAGCGCACGTATCCGCTCCATGTGGAGGGGAGTGGCGCAGCAAGCTGACACAAGAGCGGGAACTTCAGTGTTACCGGCTGATTGAAGCGAGCACACAGAAAGAAACCGACTCAACACGTAGGCTATCCGCTAAACCTAGCGAACGTGTTAGGTGTCGCCCAGCCCGCAGCTCTACAGATATCTTTCAGCGAGGCGCCGTGTGCCAACGCCCAGAAAGAAGCGACACCCCTAGTGGAGTGGGCTCACAATCCGGGCGGGCAGGGCACGCCTTGGGCTTCGTAAGCCAAGGCAATAGCATCCATTTTCCAATGGGCCATCCTCTGCTTGGAGACAGCCTTTCCCTTCTGCTGGCCTCCATAACAGACGAAGAGCTGATCTGAGGTCCTGAGGCTTCGCGTTCTGTCCACACACAGGCGCAGAGCGCAGATGGGACAGAGAAAAGCCAGGGCTGGGTCTGCCTCCGTCGAAGGCAGCGCTTGCAGGTTCACTACCTGGTCCCGGAAGGAGTGGTAGGAACCTTGGGCACGTATCTGGGCCGGGGTCTCAGGATCACGTGAGAGTTATCTGGGCCGAATTCTAGGCACAATTCGTCGACCGAAAATGCATGCAGGTCCCCTACCCTCTTGATGGAGGCCAATGCAACCAGGAGAACTGTCTTACAGGACAGGATTTTTAACTCCGCTGATTGCAAGGGCTCAAAGGGTGGTCTCTGAAGTGCCAAAAGGACCAGAGACAAATCCCAAGAGGGTATAGAGAGTGGGTGAGGCGGATTTAGTCTCCTCACCCCTCTCAGGAACCTGACGATCAGGTCGTGCTTCCCCAATGACTTACTTTCAACTGCATTGTGATGTGCTGCAATCGCGGCAACATACACTTTAAGGGTGGAGGGAGACAGCCTTTGCTCCAGCCCTGCTTGCAGGAAGGAAAGCATGGCTCTGATCGAGCAAGATCGGGGGTTCTCCTCGTGAGAAGAACACCAGTCAACGAACAGGTTCCACTTCAACGCATAGAGGCGCCTCGTAGAGGGGGCTCTAGCGGAAGTGATGGTGTCAACTACCGCGAGGGGGTAGGTCACATAGGACCTCTACGTCCCATCCAGGGACCAGACATGGAGTTTCCAGAGGTCTGGACGTGGGTGCCATAGGGTGCCCCGTCTCTGAGAGAGCAGATCTTCTCTCAGAGGAATGGGCCAGGGAGGGGCTGTCGCGAGGAGCACTAGTTCCGGGAACCAGGTCCGGTTGGGCCAATACGGCGCAACTAGCAAGACCTGCTCCTCGTCCTCCCTGACTTTGCACAAGGTCTGTGCAAGAAGGCTCACTGGGGGAAAACGCATACTTGCGTAGGCCCCGGGGCCAGCTGTGTGCCAGAGCATCCGTGCCGAGGGTCCACTCGGTCATGGTATAGAACAACTGGCAGTGAGACGTGTCCGGGGCGGCAACAGATCTACCTGTGTGGTCCCGAAGCGCCTGAAAATCAGCTGGACCACCTGGGGATGGAGTTGCCATTCTCCCGGTAGCACCTGCTGCCGTGAGAGCTTGTCGGCTGCACGGTTGAGCAGGCCCGGAATGTAAACGGCACGAAGCGACCTCAGATGCTTCTGACTCCAGAGGAGGAGGAGATGGCGGGCGAGTTGTGACATGCAAGGCAAGGCAAGGCAAGGCAAGGCAAGTTTATTTATATAGCACATTTCATACACAATGGCAATTCAAAGTGCTTTACATAGAAGAAATTAAAATAATAAAAAGAAATAAGAATAATTAAAACAGTTTAGAAAAATAAAATACAGTACAGTACAAACAGTCGGACGAACAGCGGCACAGTCCTCATTCAGTATGAGTCATAAAAAGATGTGTTTTGAGTCTGAATTTGAATGTGACTACTGTAGGAGCACGTCTGATCTCCTCTGGAAGCTGGTTCCAGCTGCGGCTGGCATAATAGCTAAAAGCGGACTCGCCATGCTTAGAGTGAACCCTTGGTATTTCTAGCTGATATGATCCTAATGATCTGAGTGCTCTGTTGGGTTTATATTCAGTGAGCATATCTGCAATGTATTGAGGTCCTAGGCCATTGAATGATTTATATACCAGTAATAATACTTTAAAATCAATCCTAAATCTAACTGGGAGCCAGTGTAAAGACCTGAGGACTGGTGTGATATGTTCATATTTTCTGGTTCTGCTCAGAATCCTGGCGGCAGCGTTCTGTATGAGCTGCAACTGTCTTATGGTCTTTTTGGGAAGGCCAGTGAGGAGTCCATTACAATAATCCACCCTGCTGGTGATGAAAGCATGCACAAGTTTCTCTAAGTCTTGTGTGGAAACAAAGCATCTAATTCTTGCAATATTTTTCAGATGATAGTATGCTGATTTAGTTATTGCTTTGACATGACTACTGAAACTAAGGTCTGACTCTAGTGTCACACCAAGATTCCTGACTTGATTTTTAGTTGTTTGACCGCTAGAGTCAGGGCCGGCGCGTCCATATAGGCGAACTAGGCAATTGCCTAGAGCGGCACTTTTGTAAGGGCGGCAAAATGTGTGCCAACCGGGAATGAAAAATTCACAAAAGGCTATATGATTTGCTGAGCTGCCGCCGCCCCGCCCCGCCCCCTGCTCTCACGAGTCATGACTCGTCATGAGTCACGAAAATGATGGGAAGTTCGGAGCATTTTACTGACTCTTTTGTTCGATCTCGTTCATCAAAATGAACGAATCTTTATTTGAGTCATTTCGTTAATTTAAGTGGCTTTAAATGTTATACTTTTAGTTTTAACAGCCAAATTCCCCGATCACATCCACCTACGCAATGTTGATCATATTCTGAATTAAGAAATCATTATAATGCAGTCAAAAATAATTTACAGGGAACAAATAATTACTTTACCTGAAAGGTAAGTTATTATTTGGTCTTTAGTCGTTGTTTAAGATGCGGACCTGCTGCTGATGATATAATGTGCTTGCGGACATTTCATTTGTGTGTGTTTTACGCACATAAGAAAGTGGTGTAAAGAGATTTGCAACGGTAATTTGAGGAGATGAAATGTGATTATTTGGAAAAGTGCTGTCATGACTGCTTAAAGAAAAATGCCAACAGGCATTGCCTCCTGCATAAACTTTAATATTGCTGACATTTTGGGCACACTCGCGTTGCGCACTACTTGCGTTATATGTCCTGGCTTATTGGTCTTTGTGTGTTGTTGCTGGTTTTGCGTTATATGTATGGCATAGGCTATTCTAATAGAATAATAGAAACAACATGTAGCCTTTTTACCCGTTATTATCAATCTAAATTAATCTCGTTTTTAATTTAACTTAATTTCATTTTTCTTTATTTAAATTTAGTTTTTTCTTTATTTAAATTTCGTTTTTCTTTATTTAAATTTCGTTTTTTCTTTGTTTAAATTTCGTTTTTCTTTATTTAAATTTTGTTTTTTTCTTTATTACATTTTTTTTCTTTATTTAAATTTTGTTTTTCTTTATTTAAATTTCGTTTTTTCTTTGTTTAAATTTCGTTTTTCTTCATTTAAATTTTGGTTTTTCTTTATTTAATTTTTTTTCTTTATTTAAATCTACCTTACTGTGTCAGTAATTTGTTAGTCAGAAAAATATTAAACTACCTTAAAAGTATTGCTTAAGTTAACAGACCTGTGTGTGTGCATTATCACTAGTGCAGGGAGAATATAAGCCCTGTCCGCGTGAGGCGCGCCGCTTCCCGCTCGCGCTGTTCTGTAGTTTACTAAAAGTTTATAAATTCTGAATGTGTCGCGTCTCGCGTGTCGATCTATATTGCACCAAATGCGACACTGCACTCCCTTGTGAAGTCGATTGGATGAACGGTTCTCGAAATAATCAAAATGCAAACAGACAGACAGACACATAGAGAATACTGACTTTATTAGAGAGAAGAATATCTTCAGCACCCTCTCTCCCTCGAATATTCGATGTTCATTACTACCGAAGCTTCGAAGCTCAAAAAAATGGTATTCAAACCAGCCCTATGGGGCGGCACAATTGTTTTTCGCCTAGAGCGGCAGAAGTGCACCCGCCGGGCCTATCTAGAGTGAAGGTATGCGTTCACCTTGAGAACTTCATCTTTGTTTCCAAACGCAATGACTTCAGTTTTGTCTTTGTTTAATTGAAGAAAGTTTTGACACATCCAACTGTTGACTTCGTCAATGCATTGGCACAGGGAGTCAATGGGGCTGTAATCTTTAGGCAAAAGGGCTAAGTAGATCTGTGTGTCGTCTACATAGCTGTGGTAAGCAATTTGGTTCTTTCTCATTATTTGGCTCATTGGGAGCATATACAGGTTGAAGAGGAGTGGCGCAAGAATTGAGCCTTGAGGGACTCCGCATGTCATGGATGTCAACTCAGACTTATGGTCTCCTATACTCACATAATAACCTCTCCCATCTAAGTATGACCTGAACCATTTTAGGACTATCCCAGAAAGCCCCACCCAGTTTTCCAGCCTATCAAGAAGTATGTTGTGATCGACAGTGTCAAATGCAGCACTGAGGTCGAGTAGTGCCAGCACTGATAATTTTCCTGAATCAGTATTTAAGCGAATATCATTTATTATCTTTATGAGCGCTGTCTCTGTGTTGTGGTGGGGTCGGAAACCAGATTGAAAATTGTCAAAGTATCCATTCAAGCTTAAGAATTTGTTCAGCTGATTGAAGACAACTTTTTCAATGATCTTGCCTATGAAAGGAAGATTTGAGATCGGTCTATAGTTGCTTAATATGGTCTTATCCAGATTGCTCTTTTTCAGGAGGGGCTTGACAACTGCACTTTTCAGGGAGTTTGGAAAACTCCCAGAGAGAAGTGAGGCATTTACCACTTCTAGAAGATCTGCTTCTAAACTGTTTAACACACTTTTGAAAAAAGATGTGGGAAGTGTGTCAAGGGCGCATGTTGATGTTTTAAGGTGCTGTACGGTTTCTTCCAAAATGTTGCCATGAATTTCTTTGAAATCAGACATAGTAACTACTTTCTCAGGTGGTCTGATCTGTCTGACCCCAGCACAACTCAAGGATGTGCTGATCACCTTTCTGATATTATTGATTTTCTCAGAGAAGAAAGAAGCAAACTCACTGCTCTTGTTGTCTGAGAGCATTTCACTGGGAATCTGGCTTGGGGGGGTTTGTCAGTCTCTCTACAGAAGTCTATAGAAGTCTATAGGCATTTGAGAAATTTGAGCAAGACAAAAAATCGAAATGCAAAGTCTAATTATTATAAAGAATGTCTTTCTTTTCATTATAAAAATCCTAAACAATTCTGGAATAAAATTAAAAACATTATTAATACATCAAATAAACATTCAGTTAATCAAATTAGAGCTGATAATACAATACTTCATGACTCCTTATCTATTGCGCAAGAATTTAATCAGCATTTTTCTTCAGTTTGGTCTACTTTAGTATCTGCCTCTTACTTGAATACTGATATTTGTAATGAGACTGCATTATGTAATAGTTTATTTTCATTTGGGAAGATTGCTCCAATTGATGTTCAGAGTGCCATTGATGAATTAAAAGTGACTAGTGGTGAAGGATTAGATGGAATTGAAAATAGGTATCTTAAATTAACTTCACATATTCTTATGTATCCACTAGCTGATTTATTTAATCTTTCTTTGTCTACATGTGAGTTGCCGGTGATCTGGAAATGTGCACGTATTACTTCACTTTATAAGGGAGGTGATGTACTTGATCTTAATAATTATAGACCAATATCTATTATATGTTCTATATCTAAAGTTTTTGAAAAATGAATTTATAAACAACTTTCAAATTATTTATGTATTAATAATATTCTATCATCATCTCAATCTGGTTTTAGGTCTAATCATTCCACAACTACTGCATTAATTAAGTTTACAAATGATGTGTTTTCAGCTTCAGATAATGGCAAGCTCACAGGTGCTATTTTTCTTGATTTGACTAAAGCTTTTGATTTGGTTGATCGTTATTTGCTTTTAGATAAACTTCATGCTATTGGTTTTTCAAAAAATACAATTTTGTGGTTTAATTCATATCTGCATAACAGGAAACAATGTGTTGTCCTAAATGGGAATAAATCTGATTTTCTGATTCAACAAAGAGGTGTGCCTCAAGGGTTCAGTTTTGGGACCACTTCTTTTTTCTATTTATGTAAATAATCTACCATTACTTCTTAAAAACTGTCAGGTTCAACTTTATACGGATGATACTGTCATATATACATGTAATTCTGACCCTGTACAAATTCAATTATCTCTTCAATCGGACTTTAATAGTTTGTTTACAAGACTGGCTTTTGGCTAATAAATTAGTGCTTAATAAAACCAAGTCATATACTATGATTTTTGGCTCTAGACATAAACTTAATTCCAAAACCTGTTCTTGTGTTATATCATGTAAAGACGGTACTCCTCTGCATAGAGTTGACACTATTAAATATCTTGGTGTATGGCTTGACTCTAAACTTTCCTTTAAACCACACATTAATCATGTTTTAAGAAAAGTTAATGTTGGAATGAGTATTTTGCATCAATCTCGAAATTGCTTCTCTTATAGTGTTCGTAAGAAACTAGTTGCTCAATTAATATTTCCATTTTTTGATTACTGTGATGTGGTTTATCAGACGGCATTAAAATCTGATCTTGTTTCACTTCATTCAGCATATAATAGAATTTGCAGATTTGTTTTAGGATGTTCTTTTTCCACTCACCACTGTACAATGTATGATGCACTTCAGTGGCCATCTTTGAATGTGAGAAGGCAGATTCACTGGCTCCAATTTATATTTAAATGTATTTACTTTGATTATCCTAGTTATCTACAGCAATACTTTGTACTCTTTTCTTCAAACTACCAAGTTAGGCATTCTGTCCAGACTTACTTTTTCGTTCCCCGTGTTAAAAAAACAATAGGTAAGAGAGCATTTATGTTTAAAGCCCTATTAGACTGGAACAATTTGCCTGTAGATATTAGATCCATTACTTCAATTCGGCTGTTTAAACAATCTTTACTATCTTAATTTAAAGTAGACTGCACATGCTATCATTGAAACTGTCGTTGTTGTTATGTGTAATGTTGCTTATTTATTTATTTATTTATTTATTTTTTGTTATTGTTATATATACATTTTTTGTGTTTTGTTGTTTGCTTGTTTGTTGATGTATTGTTAATTGTAATCTTGTTATGCCTTAAGTTGTAATTGTGTTTCTTTATAAGGACCCCCTCGAAAACGAGATGATACATCTCAAGGGGTTAATCCTAATAAATTCTAATAATAATACAGTAGCAAAAAGAGTGTGTGTGTTGTTTAAATTGCTGTTTATAATATTTAAGAAGAAAGTCTGTCTGGCTTTGCCTAGTTCCATATTGAAAGCATGAAGGCTGTCTTTGTAGATGTTATAATGGACTACAAGTTTTGTCTTCCGCCACATGCACTCTGCTTTTCTGCATTGTCTTTTCATATTTTGCACTGCTGTTGAGTTTCTCCAAGGTGCTTTTTGCAACATGCGGCAGGAGCGTAGACCACCTTGGTGGTTAATGTACGCAACGGTCGCAGTGCTGTCCGTACGGACAAGTACATGCTTGCCTAGTAGCGGCGTTTTGAAGCGGCTCAGCGTAAGATGTACTGCTAACAACTCGAGGCAGTTGATGTTCCAATGCAGTTCCACGCTCGCACATGGGAGCAATGGCCGTTTCCACGACTTTCGTGAAGACACGGGGCGGCAGGGCCAGCCCAAAGAGTAAGACTTTGTACTGATATGCCCGTCCCTCGAACGCAAAGCGAAGAAACAGTCTGTGTCGAGGGAGAATCGAGACATGAAAGTACGCATCCTTCAGGTCGATCGCTGCAAACCAATCTTGGGGACAGATGCATTTGAAAATGCGTTTCTGCGCAAGCATCTTGAACGGCAGCCTGTGAAGGGACCGGTTCAGGACATGCAGGTCCAAGATAGGTCATAACCCACCGCTTTTCTTGGGTACAATGAAGTACAGGCTGTAGAAGCCGGTCTTCATATCGGCTGAAGGGACCGGCTCGATTGCGTCCTTCGCCAGTAGGACTGCAATCTCTGCCCGGTGAAGGCCAGGGGACGCCGGGCGATCTGAATCGCATAGCCGAGTCTGATGGTACGGATGAGCCAGCGAGACGGGCTGGGAAGCGCTAGCCAGGCTCCCAGACACCGTACAAGCGGGACCAACGACAGACGTACCCGAGGTGGGGCAGCGCGGTGGAATGCAGGGACCCGACTCGGACGGCATAGCGGCCCGAAGTGGGGTCTGAGTGTGCAACACTAACCTGACTCCACCGATCGGCAGGGGATGAGTGAGACGGCATAGGCGCAGCCTCGAGCCCATCACAACCCGCGCTGTCAGCCAGCAGCTCGACGGCACACGGCACGCTGATCAATTAATCCTTAATGAGAAAGGCAAGACGAACAACGTGGCGACGTGGTTATGCTCTCAAAGAGAACATAAGCCACCCACAAGCACAGTTTCATCACACTTAAGCCCATGCATGTGAAACAGTGATCGTGGCCGTCACATGAGGATAGGAAATGACCGCATCCAGAAACACACGGTTTGAATAAAGTCTTGAAAATGATGCAGTGTCAAACCGTGTATGCTCTTTCAGTAAAAAACTTTAGCTCACGCCAGCGAGCGAACGCTGGACCAATATTGATCCTCGTCCGGCCTTTGATTTTGTCACTCTCCCTTTAGTCTCCTCCGACAAAACCTTTGCCTTCTTCGGTTTCGTTGCTGCTTCAGCCATGACAACAACTTACACACGCTATACCAGCCGGCAAACAAACGCTAGTTGGGCTCTCACGTCCGAATTTGAGGGGGTGGGGGAGGTGGGGGAAGTGACGTATGCCGTAAAGCAGTCGAATTTTGTAGTTCTTTTTATGCTCGGGTTACTACCCGAACCCCGAAGTTCCGTAGTGCCAGTAAAAGCGATACAGACCCCGTCAGGCTATGGCAGACGTGTCATTCAACCTATTGTAAGTCGATGTACCATCACAAGGGTCTTGGAAATATATTATGAAGGTTGAAAAACTACATGGTGTTGCTTTAAAATCTACATTTTCATCTAATCCCCTTAAATTCTTTAGCCAGTTCAAGAATAATGTATGCAATTTTCTATTATATATTTGAAAGAATTAAAAGAGCAGTTTCATGGCTATTCTTGTATTGTTCACCTGCATGGTTGGTGCTCGTCAGTGGGGTTTAGAATGTAATAAGTAATGCAATACTTTTTAGAGAGAGTAATTAGTATAGTAATCTAATTACACTGTTGAAGATGTAACTAGCAGTTAGTAATTAATTACTTTTTTAGAGTAATTTACCCAACACTTGTTGCAGTGATGCTGAAGCTGGAGTCTTAATTTAAATGTAGCTTGTCTGTATTCAAATTAGTTTCATCAAAAAAAGTTACAGACCCGATCCAGGGTCAGGGTGCAACATAAATTAAGAGATTTGAAACAAGACAAAACTAAATTGTTTAGGAAAGATAAAACCACCACTGTCAACAAAAAGGAAGCAATTTGGTTTCACAGTTGGACCAAGGCCAAAACTAAATGAAAACTAACTTTACCCAAATAATTGGGTAACTCTTAAGCTGGTGCCACAACAACAACTTATCTCTTAATGTAGATACAACAAAGGAGATGGTTATTGACTTCCGCAGAAGTCGGAAGTCAATAACCATTAACCATTTTTTTTTTTTCACTATTTTACTGTTTGCTGTGTATTGTTTACTGTTGCTATGTATTGTATTGTGCGTATCATGTGAATGGTTGAGGGCTGTGTTGCACAGTCTATGTTGTGATCTGTTGTTTATTCTTGTATTGGTTATGCACCTCGGTCTGTACGAAACGAAATTTCGTTCAGCTGTATACATGTATACGGAAGAATGACAATAAAGCTTGACTTGACTTGACTTAATTGACTTACATAGCAACGAAAATGTAAAAAAAAAAAAAAAAGAAAAGAAAAGAAAAGAAAAGAAAAGAAAAGAAAAAGTACATCTAATTTATAAACTAGAGAAAAAGTACAGTAAGTGCCCCCACAAAGATAGTAATACCACCCATAAATCACTGGACCTAGTTTTATGCCTCGCTTTTTCAAGTTACATGTTCAATAGGTGGCGGTAAAGTCCGAAAGGAGTGAGTTTCCATCAAACCAGGAGAAGAAGTAACTTCCTTGTGTTACATCAAAAACAAATCCCGATAGTCGCTGTAGTCGGAATTTATAAGATTCGCGCATTCATAATATTATATTACACGAACGAATCGCTAATTAAATCAAGTTATAAAGTTAAACCGGGGTTGTTTATCATATAAACTGATGTCTCGGACACGGTTTAAACGTCCTGTAAATAACACGGAAGTTGAATTGTTGAATTATTGAATTGACTCCCGTTTCAGAAGTACAAGTCTTCGCTAACTGGGTAACTATGTTTTTTTTTTTTGTTTTTTTTTTGTATATTATGTTGTCTACTATGTAAATATTATGTTAATTTCCAAAAACAATGCGTTTTACAAACTGTAGAAGAAATCGTTTAATAATCTAACATTTTATAATTTTATTAGGAAAACACATTGATTCTGACATGCTCCCATTTTACACACATTATAATTATAATTAATCTTTTCCTTTCTTAAACAAAAAATCTTAAACAAAAGTATGCTTTGACATAAAAAAAACATTGCAATGCAACACATAATATATATTTTAATAGGCCTAAATAATTCAAATAAATTATATCAGTAAAAGTGGTGTGTACTAACTGTACTTTATGTCTATAATAGGCAAATTGAGATTTAAGATTATTTATAAATTAATTAATTTGATTTATTTTCAGTATTAGGCTTAAATGAGTGTAATGTTCTGTTCATGTTCTTGTGTTAGAATGTTAGAAGGTTACATTACTGCTCCTCAAGGAAAATTAATATAGATTTATAGGCTCTTCATATGCTTCAAATATATATATATATATATATTTTTACTAGCTCTAGTAAAAACCATGAATCAAAACCCCTTTGGATAAAATCGGCTATTGCTTTTTTCCCCCTCAAAGGTGTCCTCTGCAATAATGGAAGGAGCCTCAAGTGATGCCACACCACAGACCTCTGTTGCTGCACAAGTTCCGTTCATACACCTCTGCACAGTTCTGGAGAAGATTCAAAAGACCAAACTCCGACCAGACAAAAGCAAAATCCTAAAGGAGTTTATAGATTCATGGAGGAATTTTCACGCAGCACTTCACAAGGACAATTCCAACACCACAGATTCATTTTACGCAGCAATGCGTCTCTTTGTGCCTCAATTTGAGCGAGAGCGAATGGCTTACGGTATAAAAGAGAACATGCTTGCCAAACTGTATATTGAGGTTTTAGGCTTACCTAAAAATGGACCTGAGGCAAACAAACTTCTAAATTACAGAGCTCCAACCACATCTCAAGGAGAAGCAGGTGACTTTGCCCTTACAGCCTACTTTGTCCTGAAAAAAAGGTGTACAAGTCAGGGTAATTTAAGCATTAAGGAAGTCAACGACTTCTTGGATTCTGTAGCAGTCAACAATGCCAGCAAACAGAAGGATCAAGTGAAGAAAAGTCTTTTGCATCTGATAACTCAGAGCTCAGCTTTGGAACAGAAGTGGCTCATTCGAATGATCCTCAAGGACATGAAACTTGGCATTAGCAAGGAGACAATTCTTCAGGTTTTCCATCCAGATGCATCAGAACTCTACAATGTCACCACAGATCTGAATAAAGTGTGCCTACAACTTCATGATCCATCTGTGTCCCTCAGTGAGGTCTCCATTGAGCTATTTTCTGCATTTAAACCAATGCTGGCTACTGTCGCCAACATCAGACAGATAGAGAAGCAAATGGGCAACCGGCCATTCTATATTGAGACAAAGCTCGATGGTGAACGCATTCAGCTGCACAAAGCTGGAGATGTTTACAAATACTATACAAGGAACTCTTATGAGTACACACAACAGTTTGGGGCCTCTCCACTAGAGGGCTCCCTCACACCATACATACACAATGTCTTCAAACCTAATGTGGTGAACTGCATACTGGATGGAGAGATGATGGCTTATAACCCTACAACTGAGACCTTCATGCAAAAGGGCAGTAAGTTTGATATTAAAAAGCTGATGGATGACTCTGATTTGCAAACCTGCTTTTGTGTATTTGATGTTTTGTTAGTGAACAATCAGAAGTTTGGAAATGAACCTCTCAAGCAGCGCTATGAAACTCTTGAGACTGTCTTCAACCCCCTCAAAGGCCGTATCCAGCTGGTCAGTAAATCGGATGGCAAAACCATGCAAGAAGTAGTGAATTTCCTTAATGATGCCATTGACAATCTGGAAGAGGGTATTATGATTAAGGATCCCATGTCCATCTACAAACCGGATAAACGTGGTGAAGGATGGCTGAAAATTAAGCCAGAATATGTGGACGGTCTGATGGATGAACTCGATCTGCTGATAGTGGGAGGCTACTGGGGTAAAGGCCGGAGAAGCGGGATGCTCTCTCATTTTCTCTGTGCGGTAGCAGAGGTGCCAAGTCCTGGGGAGAAACCTACAGTATTCCACACCCTCTGCCGCATTGGATCAGGCTACACTTTGAAAGAACTGTACGATCTTGGTCTGAAGTTAGCCAAACATTGGAAAGTTTACAACAAAAATAATCCTCCAGCGGCCATCTTGTGTGGAACAGAAAAACCAGAGGTTTACATAGAACCACGCAACTCAGTGATCCTACAAGTCAAAGCGGCAGAGATTGTTTCTAGTGAAATGTATAAAACCAACTGCACATTGCGTTTCCCCAGAATAGAAAGAATCAGAGAAGACAAAGAGTGGCATCAGTGCATGACCTTGACCGAACTGAGCCAATTCCGCTCCAGGGCTTCTGGAAAGCTGGCATCTAGACATCTGCACATCCAAGAGGACCAGCCTGAAAAAAAGAAGCGCAAATTCGTGGCCAAGCCCAAGAAGACCATCGGAGTCATTAGCCACTTTAAATCCCAGGATTTATCTGCAGTTGCCAAAGAGACGGATATGTTTGAAGATGTTGAGTTTTGTGTGATAAATGGCGATGATGTACATTCCAAGGCAGAGCTTGAGAAAGGTGTGGCCCGTTGCGGAGGCATTGTTGTGCAAAACCCTGGAAAAGACACGTACTGTGTGATAGCAGCTGTGCAGAACATGAGAGTGAAGAACCTCGTCTCTTCAGACCAGCATGATGTGGTGTGGGCTGCTTGGCTTCTGGAGTGTCTGGAAAATAAGCAGGTTATACCATGGCAACCACGTCATATGATCCATATGTCACCCTCCACAAGGGACCACTTCTCTAAAGAGTATGATCAGTATGGAGACAGTTATTATGTTGACACGGATGAACAGCAGCTGATGGAAGTCTTTGAAAGGATTGTCCCCACAGAAGCTAAATGTCCTTCTGTGGCTAAGACAGAAGCAGAGAATGCCTGGGATGACTTGCCCACTAGCATTTTTAGGCCTTACAGTGCATACTTTGACCGGTGTGCTGACTTAGAAGATCCAAAATCCATTATCCGGGGTACATGTTTGGACACACGTGCCTTAGAATTCCGATTCCATGGTGGTAAAGTTGTGGAAAAACTGAAAGAAGGAATCTCGCATGTCATCGTAGAAGGTGAGAGAAGGGCTCTGGACCTAAAGACACTGAGGCAACTTTATACTAAGAAGTTCAAAATTATTCGGGAATCTTGGGTGACTGATTCCATCAAAGCAGGCCATGTAGAGGATGAGATCGACTACCTAATATAATACGCAAAATATACGTAATATAACAACATTACTGTTGCATTAAAGGTAACCATTAAATTTTTTTAAACTAAACTAATGATGGGACTGTAAGCATCACAATTTGAATTATGAGAAGTTTTTAGCAAGAGTGTAATTTTGCTGCTGAAAAATGTTTTTCGGTGCCTTTTAAAGTTTGTCAAATGTCTCTGATTTAAAGCGCTATGTAAGACAAAGAAAAAGCACTGAGAAAAAGTTGTTTGTGAAAACAAGAATAAACCTTTTTGGATATAAATTACTTTATTTTTCTTATGCTGTGTTTTATTCTAAATAAAAATGTCAAAGTCACATCATAGGCTGATATAACCTAATGCTTAGGAATGTTGGCCTTTACATTTTGCCCTTTAAATTACATAGTTATTCATAATAGTTACTGTTGCTTAAGATGGAAATTAAATGCAAAATAACGTGTAATTAAATTTGATTATTAAAGAAGCATTCAACATTTTAATTGAACCTGTCAAAAGTGTTTTTCTTGTACATTAACTTGACTCGTTACAGTCAGACAAATTGAGGTTCTGACAAGCTTGAAGTTCCATTTGAACAGCTTGTCAAGCACACCAAATGTATTGTGTGAGAGCTGTTACTTTCTAATTGTTTGGAAGGGGAGTTACAGTAATGCTTCCAGAGATCTAATTTCCAGAGATCTAATTTCCAGAGTGCTAATAGAATGATTGAGGATTCACACACAAACACAGTCAACTGTGTGTCTAGGTATTATAAAGATATATTTGCATTTGTGTAATATGGATATAACACTAGGTAATTGGTGTGAGTTTGTGATGAAGTGTGAGTGACAAAGCCATCCTTCTTTGAAAAGGAAAGTGTAATGTGCTTGCGCTGAATTATAAGTTGTGAAATCCACATTTAGTACACTGTAAAAAATCCAACTTGCAAATTGTTAACTCAGTTTAAAATTTTAAGTTGAGTGGGCACATTTTTGACTGCAATGTTGAGTTTACTTATAAAATCTATTTAACTGCAAGTGTACTACTATTTTGTCCAATGAACACAAACAATTAAGTTGAGAAAACTTAATATTTTGATTTCATAGTTCGAACGTTTAACTTCCCGTCATCGCGCATGCGCAGTCTGTCTCGCTGTACGTTACTCGGGGTTTCCTCCTTCAACCACGCTATCGAAGGGACTGGATTTCATCTGATTGCGGTAAGTTTTCTTTAAGCTTTATGAATGAAAATAGGCTATAAATTGCACACATATGTTGATAAAATATAGTATTATGTTAAAAGATATATTTCGTGGTGACGATAAGATTCTATTGTTAGAGATTATCCACGTAGCACATTGCTACTTAACGTGCTAACTTTACCCAGACTAACGTTAGAGTGAGGAAACATGCTTGAATGAGAAAAGAAGGACAAGGACGTGCATGGTGTTTAAAAGATGTTAAAAATGTTAAGCAGTAAGTCGTGAATAAAGACTTAAATGCGGTGCTTGCGCTGATTGAGAGACAGAAAGATGCTTCTCTCGGACTCGGACAGAATCTGAGTGCGAATTCAGCTCTTTCGTGGCGTATTGCGATTTAATAGTGACATACATACAATTATGTCAATAACAAAAAACAAAACAAAAAAAGTATTCAAGTAAACACAGTCGGCAATGTCTTAAGTGAACATAACCAATTTGGTGAAACCTAGATGTTTCAGTATTAGATCCATGAGCTCTTAAAGTGACCGCAGTCCGTTCAATTTAATTTCAAGTTTATTTGTCACGCAAGTTACACAAATTTCAGTTACAATTTGTACATGCTTAGGTTGAGGCTCAGTCATTCTACAGTAGTGCAATATAATTAAATACAATACAATTTAGAGGAAAAATGTAATAATATTGGCCTATATATGCAAAACTAATGTGTTATGTTAAAAATATGTATGTTAGCTTTGCATATTAAATAATAGAATGGGTAGTATGTGTGCGGTATGTTTTAAAGTGAATAGGATAAAAAATATTGTGTATCCTTAAACAAATATTAGGCTATATAAATACTTAATGTTAATAAATTAACAAAATACAAAATCGCTCACTGCTCTTATAATAACTTTTGTATCTTTGATATCTGTAATATTTAATAAATACAGTGAAAACTATGCATTGATTCTTTTTCACATTTGATTATTCAATTTCTGTATTTTACTACATGTTAAATTAACCTACTGTAACTGATTTTTTTTTTTTTTTTTTTGTTTAATAAAATTATGTATCTTTGTTCTGTTGTATTTGTCCTTTTTAGACTAAAGAACATCAGTACAGTGACAAGATCCTTGGATGTGCTTAAACAGTGGCCTTTATTTTTTAAAAGATCAGGTGAGTTGAACTGAATTTACTTGTGTTGGTCTACACTTAATTCTTACTGTTTCAACAATGGTTTTTTGGTTTTTTTCAGGGTCTCTGCTCTCTGCTGAGTATTACAGGATCACACAAACTGATCCAAAGAGCACCTTTTTCTCTTAGTTAGATGAATACACATCTAGTTGTACAGAGCAAGTGGTGGAGCGTATGGAGATGAGATGCAGATCCTCCTAGACCAACTTGATCATCAAGTAATTATTTTGCATGTGATCATATCTCTCTGGTTAAAGGCTGAATGGTGCCATCTCTTTTTCAAGGTAATTCCCATGCTTCTCTTTGTATATAACTTGTTCCGTATTTGTTTTTCTGTCTTTCAGACACAGAAACTCCAATGTGCTTCCTCAAAGAAAGTCTACAACTCTTAAAGGTCTGCCTTTGTTTATGAGGGAAAAGTCTGGAAACATCCTGAAGACTTGCCTGGTAAGAAGATCATCAGCATATACACTCACACCTGATATATTTCACCTATTTACCAGATGCTGTTAAGAGATAGGTTTTGTGTGATATACAAAACTTATCATCAACAGACAAAGTCATGGTAAAAATTACTTTATTAAATAATCGTAGTTGAAACTTTCTCAGTGATCAGTTTGACTTCACCTGATAGCACAAATTCAACATGTTGTTATTTTACCAAAGCAAAGACAGTGGAAAATGACTGCTTCACAACACTGTCACAGACATTCCCTCTGATATCTAACCTCCCAGATAGCACACGTACATCGCGGAGACGTCTTTGAAAGATCGTAGCGTCTGGTAAACATCGCATTCGAACGACCGTTTTTTAATATTAATGAGCCGTCTTCCTTACCTCTATACGATGTCTATACGATGAATCTTAAATATTTTAAATTGCATGCTGCCACGCGGATCGAGCAGATCAGACGCAGCCGCGAGTGTCTGGCTTGCATTGTGCCACTCGCATCCAAAACACGGAATATATATATATTTAAATAATTATACATACATGGCTCATTGTTCGTCGTTGATCAGCATACAATTCGACAAGCATTAAAAACATTGTTGCATTTTTCCCTTACCAGTACATGTGAAAACAAAACTGAGTTTTACCGAAGAGATTTTGCGTTGGCTAATGCAGTTTCACCATTTTTTCATTTTGTCTTACTACATATATTTACGAAGGACACTTAGCTTTTTTTTTTTTTTCAGTACAGAAAAATATATTAGCATTACACACATGGATTTATTTAAATAATGCTTTCAATGATTTAAGGGCAACTTTATCCTTACTGGATACAAATCTGAATGTATTTTGCAGAAAGCATAAATTAGACTACCATGCCTGGCTGCTGCTTAGAACGTAAAGTGTAGCATAACAAGCTTGATAATTTGAGTAACAATTTAATTTATTCCATGATCCATGGCTTTGTGTCAGGTGGTTCTTTGACTATGCCATGCACGGAAATAGTTAAACACACACCAATCCATTTTCATATTTTGTTCCAAATAATGATGCTTACAAACTCCCAATGAGCAAGGCAAAGCTGGCAATGGTTAAGAAAACCCTTGTAGATATACGAGGAAGAAGCCTTAGGAGTAAACAATATGCAAATGTTAATTTGATTCATATTACCTCACATATTTAATATTTAATGACATTTACTTTCCAGAGAGTTGATTCAACTTTAAATATATTAAAAAAATTAAGGACACAATATACACAATGTAATGTAGTAACTGCTGAGAGCATAAAGGTGAATATAGTCACAAAGTCTGGCTTCTGCTGATGAGCTGGTGCTGATTGGAGGATCTTGGAGCGATATGACACAGAACTTACTCCTGCTGGATGAGTTCTGCCAGAACACCTACACGAAAGATCCCTTCCCTAGGAAGTGTTGCAGCTACCATAATACCGTTCTCAAAGATTATAATGAGCTTTAATAGAACAATCTAAAACATTTGCAATGAACAAGGAACAGATCGTGCATGGCAGACACTGGCTATGGACTGCATATTTATTATTTTATTGCATATTTATTATTTAATGAAACATTGATGGCCAGGTGGGTGTGGGAATGAAGGTGGACTAGAGGTAGATCTGTGCATCTGAGGATCAACTATCTCCTGAGCTGTTTGGTAGAGAAAAGAAAATGAAAAAGATGTTAGAGCATTCTATAAGAAAAGTTACTGTGGGTTAAAATACTTATTTCTCACAAACAACATTGGTAGAAACATGAACACAATACTGTCAACAACCTCCTTAATAGATACTAAACAGCTGTGGAATTGAAATCAGATTGAACATGATTCTCACAGTATTTAATTTAAAAATTAAAGGTGCTCTAAGCGATGTCACATTTTTTAGGCCAAAACATTTGTCACATACTAGGAGTGTGAACCGACACTGGTCTCACGGTTCGGTTCGATTACGATTATCATGTCATCGATTCAGTTCAATTCGATATCACAATGCATCGCGATGCACCGCATCCTCAATTTGAAATTTTTCTTCAAAAGTAATGTGTGCGCGCGTGTGTGTGCACGCCTGTTCAAACAGTGACATTCCAGTTTAAGTTTCAAGGGAGTAAAGCTTGTTTATGCCATTAAGAAAAGGAAAATCTGTCAAATACATTTTGTTTTAAAGAAATGTTCATTTAAAAGCAGCGCTCATTAATCAGTGTATTATGTTACCATTAAAGATGCGCGCCTCAACCGTCGCTGAATCCGCTGTTGAAGGTGACGATCATCCATTTATAATCACGCATAACAACACAGAATAAGTGTAATTTGACCATCGGGTGCGGATACTTAAATCAGAGAAAGTTATTGGGGCGGGGCGGGTCAGGGTGGATGATTTATTTTTGGCTACGGATTCGGGTGATGTTGGAGCTCATCCGCGCATCTCTAAAGCAGTCAGACTCTGCCAGGCGTTAACAGCTCGGGGTGAAAACGGCTAACGTGGTTTATCAAGTTAGTGGTATTGCCTCCTGCATATTCAATTTGTGTGTGACATGAGCGCACACAGCGCGTGTCTTCTGCAGGTCGTGCTTACCAGGTTGTTCATAAAAGCCGAAATGTGCCCAGATGTAGGCTTTAAAAGTAGTTGGAGCATTTTTAATTACTCGCACTCGCGTCTCACCTCCCTCTGCCATTGTATGCTACCGCGACAAAGCACGTACGCGACGAATGACGTCAGAAAAGCGTCAGTACATAATAATCGGTTATGGTCTATTACTGAACCGATACCGAATTGTCCTCGTCTGCATCGCGATGCATCGTACAAACGATAAATTTTGACACCCCTATCACATACAGCGAACATCTCCTCACCATCCGCTAGCTGCCTGTCCCCTGAAAACTGTAAAGAAACGTAGTCTCTGTAGACAGCCCAGGCTCCACAAACGGCAACAAAAACAAACTGGGCTAACCCGCACCACGAAACCCAACAAAATGTTCCAGCCAATAACCAACAAGAAGGATTTGGGGGGTTAGTGTGCGGATGAGGAGGAGGGAGGGTCGAGCTAGCCTCCGTTTTGTTTGACAAAACTTTCAGCGTCAACAAGAAGTGACGTCACCCAACATCACTTTGAGCACCTTTAAAAAAAAAAAAAAAAACACTTTGTTTTGCTCATTTACCAGTATTGCTGAGATCAAATGTTAACTGGTAGGAGCAGCACCGTGTCCTAACCAGACACCATAAGATTCTAGCGACAAAAATTTGTCACAGTGGTAAAAATCACAGCCAATCAGAAGAGCGCGCGCTCAGCAAGCTCCAAGCACTCAACGAAATGGATAAATACACAAATCCATGAATATTACACCTTTTTAACATTATTAAAAATACATAGAGTTACTGAAACAATTGTCTGTTAACAAACAGTTTGAACGTTCTTGTTCACTTTTTTTGTTCACAGGTGAGTTGCTTTCAGTACAGCTATAAAAGACAAACAAAATGATTTTCAAACTTGCATACTCTTTTAAGGAATAATTGACGACAGGCCATTGAATTATTAGAAAAATAATTCAGATTATGTATTTCAAGACGTTTTTAAAGTTTTTGTCATTAAAACGCTCTTGTATGTAGGACTAATTTCTTACGCATCTAAACCAATGCCTCCGTTGCTAATTCCAAAACGTCATTTTAGAGTTAGTAACGGAGGTTTGAGCCACTGATAGCAGACTAATGCTGGGCACACACGACTAGCTGACACATTCTCTGGCTGTTTTCATCGACTGCAGCAGATTTTAAACACCGACTTTGAACACAGACTGAACGCGCTGAACACGCGTTTGGGCATGATCAGTCATACGTATCAAATTACATTCATAACCGGCCTTAAAGTGTGTCCCCGGCTTTATGCAGTTATTAATGCAGTTATTAGAGAGAGAGAGATGTTGCAATAATGAGACAGAAAAGCATGTGCGTCAATATTATTATTTATTTATTAATTCAATTCCTTTTAATTAATTCGAATTCATTCTTCTTTTTCTATTATTGACAGATGACAGACTAGCCAAATAAATGAAACACAAAGCCCTTTTAACAAGTAGGCCTATCAATAATTATTTATTTGTTATATTATCTGCAATAATAATCCGTGCTGCAGGATTATCCATTTATTTTGCCTATATTCAGATTAATTTTCTATTGATTATAGATAGGAATATACTAGACATTGAAAGACATTGAAAATTCCAGATCAAGCGCATGGGGCTAAATGTTTTTTCTTGTTATGAATTGTATCCTATTTTCTGTTATTACCATTAACTACGCGAAGTGATATCTTTGGTGATATGGAACTGTAATGTGGTCAAGACCTGCCTGGAACTACTTTAGCTGTGCGTTTCCCTGAAAATAATGCACACCTTAGAACGTTCGTCAACCAATCAGATTCAAGCATTCAACGGCCCTGTAGTATAACATTAAATAATGCACATATACATTACTATACCTGAAATCATCATACTTTCTGTTCCAGCGGTGACGTCGCAGAAATAGTCTGGTTAGGACACGGTGTTGCACATATTCACTCGTCTGAAAGAAGTAAATGAGCATAGCCATTGTATTACATGTAACAATTGTGGTAATTACATGTATACCCCGTTTACAGTTACGGCTCATAAATACATGTAGAATATTAAACCTACATTTCATAAATATTTTAGCAAAACTTATGTTTTAGTCAGAATTATTGCACTCCCATCAACACACAACCATCAAATGCAAGTTATACACTGGAGAAACGAGTCAAGTCCACACGCATCTGTCAAAGTATCTGACGGCTAACCACGATAAACTACATGCTTGGTTATTAGAAGCACTTTCTCTGCTCCTGTCAGTTTTGTGATTATGCCTGACTCAAATAATCCTAGCTTCTCCAGTCATAAAAGCTGCTGCTAGTTCAAATTTGACAGATGCTACACCCAACGGTTCTATGTGTCACTAGTACACAACACCCCTAGCAACCACTCTTAGCAACTTAAACATGTTTGATCTCATTGATATTGTTCATTGATATTGAAGCTAGAGTCAATTATTGTGAGGGATTGAGAAAGTGAGTGAGAATCCATTTGAATGTCCTGTAATTTTAACACTAAAGGGGTTTTCCCATGCCCTAGTCTTTACCGACTGACTCACTCATAAAAGATAGATTTTTGCTGAAATAATGTATGTAACTTCTGTTGCTGTTTGTGGTCAGGGACTACTTTTTTTTTAGACTAGAGTTCAGTGGTGGACAGCAAATTCACATTTAAATGCAAGTAGACTTATGCCGGTATTCGGTAATGCGATAAATCGCGGTAATGAATATGCACGATATTGTTATCGCATGCACTTTAAAATACCATGAAAAATAATAGATCAGAATTTATATTTATACAACGGGCATTAGCTTATTTTCCATCAACCACTTAAACAAACACCGCGTATATGCTGCGCGAAACATGTGCGCACTCTGATGTAAACAATCCCCACATGTATTAGCTCTGTGTGCATGCGCGCCGTGAGCACTCAGTCTAATGTAAACAATCCTCACATGGAGAAGAAGCATGGCGAAAGGAGGAACGCTGCCGTCGATTTATCCCCCTTCTAAAAGCAGGGCTGTCAACACTATGCATTCAGTGTGAGACTCGCAATTGACACTTTTTACATGCTCTCGTGCCTCACATCCATTTTCTCACGCAGAGAAAAATCACGGAGCAAAGTGTACACGGAGACAGACAGACTAGGTTACTTTCACAGGTTCTGTACATTTTATTGCGAAATTCAGACAGCAAATACCGTTTTGGCGCTTGTAAATGTGACGTGACCGATCGCTGTAGCGCCTCAGTTCAAGTAAACCGATCATCTGTTACTTTTTATTTAAAGATGCAGTACAACTTACCGAAAGGTATTTATTAGGGGTGTAACGATTCGTTTTAACAACGATTCGATTCGATTCGCGATTCATGGTTGTTGATACGATTCAAGGACGATATTGGTTCATTTAGAACGATACGATCCGAAATGATTCATTGACTTGAAATCGATTCAGTGACTTTTTAGCCAAAAATTCTTGTAAGGTAATCAGGTATCAATTAATTATGGATATAAACAAACAAGTAAAACACAAATTAATGTCAAATGCATTCACATTTTATTTTAATAGGTAGGACTGAACAACTATGACAAAAATGATAATTGTTGATTATTCCCTTGAAATTGTAATTGTGATTATTAATTACGATTATCACAACATTGAATGATGTTTTGAATAGTTTGGTCATGGGACCCACATTTCCCCATGGTCATCAAGCCGCGACCCACCTTTTTAGGAATTATATAGGCCTATTATAATACATTTGTTTACACAAAAATTGTTGACACACAAGTTCTGTCCCCCTTTACTTATTAAAAAAAATAAAATAAGAATATCACAAATACTGATAGACAGTAGGCACTGCGAGGTTAAGCTATTACATAGCAGTCCCAAACTAGTTTGTGTTAATACAATCTTGGTATGAGCCACCAGTCATATAAAAATATACAAAATAACCAGTAAGTGGCATTTTGTTACGGAAACAAACAACAATTAGGCTACACAATACTTAGAAGAACTGGTAAAGAAACATGGAATCTGCTCCTGATAAATAGCAACACACATGACGTACCAATAACGTAATTTATTGGTATTTTACTTTTATTTATGAACTTACTAATTTACGACGTTGCATTCTCGTATGACTTTAGTGAAGTGATACAGCGCGCGCCGGCGCATTTGCGCGTGCGATTGAAGAGTGCGCGCTCCTGCAGTACAGCGGCTGAGAGGACAGGAAAATCTCTTTTTCTGAGGTGAGAGACTTTGCGCCACTTGACGGTTGTCTTTGCGCTGCTGCTGGCGCGTCACGCATGGCGGCGACGACAAAGACAGGCAGACTGAATCGAGTCACGTTTAACGCCTTTATCATTAAAAGTGCAAAGAAAAAACATCCATATAAAGTCTGACGTGCTTAAATCCAATGCGCTATTTCCTAGTATCGATACAATCGATTCATTACCTTTTAAAACGATATTAGATCGATATATGTCGTCCGGAAGGCCAACTTGCCGAGCACAGATCGATCCAGTTGGATCGTAGGAATATAAATCGATACATCGATGTAGTTGATGAATCGTTACACCCCTAGTATTTATGCCTCATCCGTAGTATTGATCAGTGTTTTTCAGCCACGGAAAGAGGTCAATAAAACTGCAGGTGAACAATTATGTCACAGAACGTTACATTTACCTCAGGAAAGCAAATGACCAACACGAATTGACTTGAAAAAATAGCTATAGAGAGGAGTATTTTTCAAAATATGTGCACTATTACAATTGTATTATATTTTTTACTTGTGTCATAATTGTTATTATAATGAAAACCAAATTATATAATATTATATATAAATGTTCATTTGACAGGGCTCTCTGTATGTTTACAGCATTATTTGAGATATATTTTTTCTTGAGAAAAAAATAACATGTAACCTACATGTACTGTAGCCTACCTAATATTTATCCAAAGAGTCAATATTGAATCAAGATTGAAAATCCCCCACCAATCCAATTAAAAATATCGTGATAATACCGTTTACCGTGATAAAAGCTCAATCAATTAATCGCAGCATGAAAATTTGATACCGGCACATGCCTAATCCGCGCCACTGATCGCAGCGGCAACGAGCACTTTGATCACTTGATTTAAAAAACACATTTCAGCGTTAGATCCTCTCTTATTTAACAAACGAACTAAATGCTCTGCTGGTTTACTGGAGATGTTTTATTATTGGATCATTCGTGCCGCGAGATGTTTTATAGGGGGCGGTAAAAAACGTCAGGCACCGAAAGTTTCGTTCTTATTCGGTCTGGTTACTACCGTTTACGTCGGAACCGGTTCTCTATTGGAACCGGGTTTCGGTACCCAACCCTAAACACGGCTAATTAATAAACATTAGCTAACATCAACTAATTTCCTCTTGCACGTTACTTTACAGAGTGGGGAATAGCAGACTATATGTACTACGTTACGTTTCTGTGATTGAACATTAGTACAACAATTAAGTTAAGGATAAAATCACATCTTTGCTTTTAAGCCTTCTGCCACGTCAACATCTTTTCAAAATCACGCCATTAAAAAAAACAACAAAAAAAACTCCTCGCTTGCTCTCACGTGTCTTTGAGTGTTCGTGAACTGATGAGACTGTGTGTGTGTGTGCATGTGTGCAGTACACTCGCACTCTGCGTTAATATGCATCAACACTGAAATTAAAATTTATTTTAGAGCATTATTTTGATATTTTTAGCAGTACTATTTGTTTTTACACACACAAATTAAATAATGTAATTAGTTGTTTTTGTTAAATCTTGTAAATGACCACATCGAAAATATTTTTAAAAGTATACTGATTAAAAGATGAAGTGAAAAAAAGACTAGTTACAGATTTAGCTTAAATTTTAACATGTCAGTCTTTGTTTTTCTTCTTTGTAGAGCAGCTGTGGCTTCAGCAGCAAAGGACCATCCTCCTCAAAAGCTGCAGGTTAGCCAACAATCCAAGAAACTTTTGAGAAACAGCTTGCTTATGCACCCACATCCAAGGCTGCAAAGGACCTGAACAGTGCGGTGGCATACTTTATTGCAAAATACACGATGCCTTTTCAAACTGTGGAGAAACCTGTTTTTTTAAAACTAATGAAAACAGCAACACCTTTATACAAAGTGCCATCAAGAAAATTCTTTTCAAAGAATGAAATCCCCAAGATGTACATGTCCACAAAAATTGCTGAGCTGCTAAAATGACTACATTTATTTATTTATATATTTATTTATTTTTGGAACTGTGCCAAATGGTCATGTTTTTGTTTTGATTAGTGATTGCATTTTTTCCATTTAGAAGGAGGTTTTTGAAAATGTTATTTATGTTTATTTATGTTGATTATTGTTGAGCTACAGGATTAGGCTCACACAAGTGACTGCAATTTAATTTAGTTAAGAAGATTAAATTATTTATTTTAATTATTTTGCCTGATGTTCAATGTTACAAAATGTTCTATATGTTTCCTAAAATAAAATATACTGTGTTCAGTTGGAAAAAAAAAAGTTGTTTTTTTTTACCCAGACATTTAAATATAACATTGTAAAGTAGAGATGCACCGATTGATCGGCTGGTGACCGGAATTGGCAGATTTTCACGTGATCGGCCATGACTGATGTCTGTGTTTTAAATGGATATGTCTGAATGTCTTTTTTATCAGAACAATGGTTAATAAATATTTTGAATTATAAGTACTGATAATCATAGGCTGAAGAATCACTAAACTGCTGCTAACAAGTTAAACCAAACTATCTTAATATGTTTTATTTTTCGGATCACAGCATGATTATGGCAAAAACATAACCAACACTATAAGATAACATTTTACTTTGTTCATTTAACTGTTATAAATCAATAACAGCAGACAAACAACAGTAAATATTAAAGTAAACATATAATGGTCTAGAGCCCTAAAGCAAACACCCATCACCTTAATGGTAACTTACAATTTGTGATTTTCTTCTTCAGCGATTCTGCTTGTTAACATCAGGTGTCTTCAATAATGCTCAATCATCATCACTAAATTAATCACTTAATTATCTCCTCAGCCCTAAATGCCGCTCCATCTGAAAGCAGGTGATGGCGATTTACTACTAATCAAGGAACCGGCTTTACTGACGAGATGCGCATGACAATATCGCGATTTAAATCGCCCAGGGGTGCGTTTCCCGAAAGCATCGTTGGCCAACTATGGTCGCAAGTTCATCGCAATGTCCATTGAACTCTATTGGTAACGACGGAACTTGCGACCATAGTTGGCCAACGATGCTTTCGGGAAACGCACCCCAGCCCTATTCCATTGCCTTATCTTCCTTGAAAAGCGTTCCGTCCATTCAGCTGACATGAAAAACACTTTCAATAAACAAAACAAAACCTATCCAATGATTAAATGTTTTCTGTGTTGACAAATCTTGTGCGATTAAAGTTCTGTCTAACAGATTATTAACAGAGATTATTATTTTATTTTAATACAATTTTATTTTAATAATTATTATTTTAAATGAACATTTCTTTTAAAAAAAAAATTATTTGACAAATTTTCCTTTTCTTAAGGGCATAAACAAGCTTTACGCCCTTAAAAAGTGACCGTTACAGAATATAATCAGAGTTATTTTAATTTATTCTGGTTCTTCCAAGCTTTATAATGGTAGTCAATGGGGGGGCCAACTGAAACCAACAGAAGCACATCCATCCGTTATAAAAGTGCTCCACACGGCTCCAGGGGTTAATAAAGGCCTTCTGAAGTGAATCGATGGGATTTTGTAATAAAAATATCCATTTTTAATTCTTTATAAAGTAAAACTATCTTCTGACAGACTGCCTTGCATATTAAATTTGAAAGCGTAACTGACGAAGTGTATGACGTAGCAGAAGCGTTTTGAACTGCAAGAGGTGTTGTTGACTGTGAAAATCTGTAGATTAAATACATCATTACTGCAACAAAAAAAAAAAAATTAAAATAAAGTACCTGATAGTGGAGTTTGTGGGAGAAGAGACAAGATCTATAGCAAAATGATAGCCTCTCACAGCGGTTCCATACAAAGATCAGTCGCCGATGGAGGTGCCACAGCCAATCAGGACTGGAGTTCTGCAGTTCTGAGTCAGGTAAGCAGAATAAAATACACTGTAAATAAACAGTATTAAAACAAAAAGTAAAATCACTAGTACATGACCTTCCATGGCTGAATTCTTCCATAAATTAAATTATCATATTTTATATCATTAAATTATGTTTTTCAGGATTGGTTGTTGAATAAAATGTTATGCTAGTAACAATTAATAACTACTAGATATAACATAATAAATACAACTCCCGATTCGATACTATCACGATACTTGGGTGCAGATACGATATGCATTGTGATTTGAAATTTCATCCTCTGTTGGAACAAAAGTGGGTAACTTCTATCAACCTCATAAGCAAGGACAAAAATAAAACAATTTAATTTTCTACTAAGCAATACATTAAAATGTAGCCAAATTAATAAACACTAGTCATGAGCACATTGGATTTTTATTATGTAGCTCAGAATAAATAAATAAATAAATAAAATAAACTGAATGAATGTCACGTGACCTTAGGCTATATATATACGACGACCATTGTAATTTGCATCAGATGACCGTTATTATTTACTCAGCATACTGTACCCTCAACATTTTTATGAATTTTCTTGCATCAATAACCTGTAATTAGCAATTAACTGTATATATTTTGTATCTGTTCATTCGTTATACGTGTTTTCACTTCTGTTGTTTTATTCATTCATTATAAGCCGGCTTTAGTTTGTTTGTAGTTTGTCGTTAGTTCGTCGTCAGTTCGTCAAATTGTTGGTAAGTATGAATTAAGCAGCCTTTTGATATGTTGAAGTTTATTATAAAGAATTATTATACATTAATATAACACACAGACACAATAAACCACGAATACAAACACTAAAAACAAATACCGGAAAAGATTAGGGTGCGTTTATTTACTTTCCTCACAAAACAGCTGTGAGTGACGACACATGGAGCGGGAAAAAAAAGCTGTTCTGATTGGTTTAGACCGGGGCGTCCAAACTCGGCCCTGGAAGGCCGCTGTCCCGTAGAGTTTAGCTCCAACTCGCCTCAACACAGCTAATAAAAGCTTGATTACCGGTTGTTAAGGTGTTTAATTGGGGTTGGAGCTGAATTCTTCAGGACAAAGGCTCAACAGGAGCAAAATTGGACGCCCCTGGTTAACGTTAGACGATGAGAAAAGTTAACGTACAAATGTGAAGCACTGTGCTACTTAACACTGGTTTCCGAAACCTTAACGTTAGTGGACGTTATCGAGTGTACAATCAGTCCAATTTTGCACACTCAACGGCTGTCCGAAATCGCTTATTCATTTTCCTTCACTCCTCCAAATTAACTGTGTTAAGTGAGCCGTACCATGCAGTGGAAAACCGCCATTAGCGGCCCAATGTAGGGACGATGTGTGCACGAGGGAGAGAGAGGCCCGATAACACAAGCGTGCATGAATTAAGTTAAACAAGCACTAAACATATATGATGGTCATTATGCAAGACACACTATTTCCTAACATGCATGTTAACATGTCGTGTTAAACACGATTACCTTCATGACGATGACACACATCAACGCTCTCCGTCGACTCGTCTCGAACTCCTCTCCACTCACCTGATCCGGAGCCCGGAGCGCGCGCGCGCGCGCACACACGAAAAAGTGACATCAGCATCGAACAGCCAATCGCATGCCCTGAAACAAGAGAATCGGAATTCACTTCTCGCGTGAGACTAATTCAATACTATCATCTGAAGATTCGATTGAAGAATATAAAATACATAAATGCATTTAGACAGCAAGAAGAAAATATCTTGCTATAACAAGAACATGTGTTTGTCTTATTTATACTCCACAATATAAACTAACTAAATACTCAATTTATTTAATAAAAAAAAATTCAGTAAAACGTCAAATTCTATAACAAATTAAAATAACTTTTAATTTTAAAATGCTATTTATTCCTGGGAGGCAAAGCTGAATGTTCAGCATCATTACTCCAGTGTCACATGATTCTTCGGAAATCATTCTAATTTGATTAAATGCCCAAGTAACATTTTTTATTATCAAAGGATTATCACCATCATCCCTGGAATAAATAACATTTTTAGATATTTACATACAATTATTTTAAATTGTAAAAAATAACAATTTTGTTTATTTTTTTTTTTGCATAAGATACTTATTTCAAAAGCTATATACATGTCTTTCTTACCAGTCTTAAACTTTTGTGCCTGTGTAGACTTAATATGCAAAACCCTCTAAGGGCCGTCTGACAATTTCCTATGAAAAGAGCATTTTTATCAGACATTTCTTAGGTTCAGTAATTTCACTTTAATGGAAAGGTAAAGGTCCTGTTCATCTCCATTAAAAACATAGGAGCCTGCTAAAGAAACTCACATTCAGAAAATTTCAGACGGAGCTAGAGGCTTTTGCATCTGAAGTCTTAATCCTTTGAGTGCAAGTGAGGATGTTTTGAAGTGTATGTACATCAGTTGTGTTAATGCAGTTTAGTTAGTCTAGTCTTGGTAGGCCAGTCAACAAACAACAAAAAAGGTTTTTTTTTCTGTTAAGGTCTTAAAACTATGGCTTGCAATGAACTATCCTATTGGACACTGAGAAGAAGAGCAAAGGACAAGGTGGATCAACAACTGCAGACAATACAAACTACAGCTTGGGGAGAGGAGTTGGGCTGCATGCACAGTGACAATACCTGTCAATGTCTAACTGAGGATGAAGACACATTTATGGACTGTGTCTCTCATATTGATGAGAATGAAGGTGTCAATATGGCAAGTGTTCTTGACGACAGTGAATCAGACACGGAGTCCGAATCTGATCCAACTTCCCTGGAAGACGATTTGGCAACTTGGGCAGCTGAACAAAAAATCACACACGTTGCATTGAATTCATTATTAGATATACTGCGTCAGCATAGTTTAAATCTGCCAAAAGACTCAAGGACATTGCTGGGAACAATGCGTTTGAACCCTGAAATACAAGACAAGGCTGGTGGCCAATATTACCATTTCGGATTGCTGGAATCCATTACAGAGGTGCTACACCAGAACATCGACATTCTGAGCAGCATTGACACGCTGGAGCTTCAGGTCAACATTGATGGTTTGCCCCTCTTCAAGAGCTCAGCAACACAGTTCTGGCCCATTCTAGGAACACTGCAAAATATCAGACAAGAGGAACCAGTGACAATAGGCTTATTTTGTGGTACATGTAAACCTACCTCGCTAACTGAGTATCTTGAAGACTTCATCGCTGAAGTAAATGAATTGGCCAATGGATTTGAATTTGAAGGAGTGAGGTTAACTTTACAACTGTCATCAATGGTTTGCGATGCACCTGCTCGTGCATTCCTGAAAAATGTTAAAGGTCACACAGGCTATCATGGATGTGAAAAATGCACAGAGGATGGCGTGTACCTGGAAAACAGGATGACATTTCCAAGAAGTGACTTGCCTAGAAGAACAAATGAGAGCTTCAGAAACAAAACCGATTCTGATCATCACCGTGGTACCTCACCCCTTGAAGAAACGTCCCTGGATATGGTCTCTGGCTTCCCCCTCGACTACATGCACCTCGTGTGCCTCGGAGTCATGAGACGGCTTCTCCACTTGTGGCTGAAGATGGGTCCTCTCACTTGTAGGCTGTCGGGTTTTCAAATAAACACATTATCAGAAAGGTTGGTGAATGCGCGAAGATATGTGCCCATGGAGTTTGCACGGAAACCAAGGGCACTGAGGGAAATTGATAGGTGGAAGGCAACAGAGTTCAGGCAGTTTTTACTGTATACCGGACCGGTCATGATGAAGGATCTCCTCAGCACAGAGGTGTACAAAAACTTCATGCTGCTTTTTGTGGGAATCTTCATCCTGTGCAACAACAGTTTCATTGATGATTACTGTGATTACGCAAATGAAATGCTAGTTCTTTTTGTCACTCACTTTGGGCAACTGTACGGTCCACAGTTCTTGTCGTATAATGCACACTCCCTCGTACATCTTGCAGATGATGCAAAAAAGCATGGTATTCTTGACAACTTCAGTGCTTTCAAGTATGAGAATCACCTAAACAAACTCAAAAGACTTCTGAGGAAACCAACATGCCCTCTGAGTCAAATAATAAAAAGATTCTCAGAGATGCAAAGAAGCTGCAAAACACCTCAGAAAACCAGGCCACATCTGCTCAAAAAACAGCATGAGAATGGTCCTCTCCCTGCATCCTTTCATGAGGCGACACAATATAAAGAGTTGAGGACAAGCCCTTACACTCTTAAACTAGACCAGGCAAACAGTCACATCTACATCGGCGGCAAAGCTTCTAAGCTCCAGAACATTATTTCATTCAAGGATGAAGTTTATGTTGCCTACAGTACCTTCAACAACCAGGAATCTTTCTTTGACTATCCTCTACCATCCTCTACACTCGGCATCCATTTAGTTGGCGACCTCTCAACAACCGTTGAGTTCTGCAAGTTTGAGGAAATAGAGAACAAAATTTTTCTTGTCCCATATCAACATCATTTCGTTGCAATTCCTCTTTTACATAAAAATGAATTCTTTATCAGTGCTTTTTGTAACATAGTTTATGCATTTGAATTACATAGTTGAAAATTTTATTGGAGTAATTAAATAATATGGGTTTCAGGCTTGAAAAAAAAAAAAAAAAAAAAAAAAAAAAAATTTTACCTAATAGTGGAGTTTGAGGGAGAAGGTACAACTGGACCAATTGCCAAGTCATGGTACGCAGACGGCTACTCCTGGTGGCCTCCATATAAAGACCTTGACAGGGTGTTGAAGAGCGTCAGAACCATGGAGGAACCACAGCCAGAGAAAGGGTGGACCCGTCACAGAACCAGAATCCTGCATGAGTCAGGTAAGAGTAAATTATACTGTGTAAATTAAACATGATCTTGCCCAGCATACCTGTATTTCATTGTTCAGAATCTTAATTTTTTTTTTCTACACTGTAAAATGTGATCTCACATAGCTCTAATAAACAACATGTAAAAGCTCCAAAACTGTATTTCATTTGTCAGCATCTTTTCAAAATGTGGCCAAAAACTGGAAGAAGGCCAGCTACACATCTGACATAAATTCAGAACCTGAAATTTCCAGAAAAAGGATTCCCAAGTAAGTAACAAAAGACAAAATAAATGGTTTAACACATGAAAATCCAATAATTAAGATATTTTTGATGAAATCTCTGAGCTTTCTGACCATTCAGCATATTTACGTAGCTTTGACTTTAAACAGTGAAGAGCATCCAATTGTACTTTTTCTTTGTTTTCCTAGAAAGAAAACATACTCTGATAACATCTCATCAGATGATGAGGCACCAGAACCACCACTCCTTAAAAAAAGAAAAATCGCAGACACAGAGAGTGTTCCTCCAGCACCGAAACCTCCAGCACTTCCAAAACGCACCAAAAAAAAAAGGTAATGGAAAATAACTTAAAAAAAATAAATGTTAATGAAATGAATGCTATGAATAACAATACATTTTCCATGTCGACTCAACCAAAGGTCGAAAAAAAAAAATATATCTACGATTCTGCAGAGGCTGTAAAATTACGATTTTGACCAGAGATTTTGAGCCAAAACACAGGGGGGTTAGAAAGATAGCAGCATCGTTATTTTATTTTTTACAGAGAGATTGGTAGTCTATAAGTAAAATCTGTTGACTTCAGCAATCTTTTGCTGCATGTGTCAATGATGACAGTTCCAAAAAAAATTCATACATGACATTCAATATTATACTATTTTTTATTTTCTGAAATTTGGTTGATTTGATGATTGATGAAATAAGTAAGATTAAAAGTGCATAACTCCCAGATTACAATAAACGAAATTTCCTTATTATTAGGTCCTGTTGTGCAAACTCAGGTTTTCCAGAGCAAAGCTGTAAACCCTTTAAGCAACTGTAAGTTTTTCTTTTATTTTTTTTAATCTTTTTAAATTTTTTATCCAAACCTACAATGATTACTCAAAGCTACAACTATGTCAGTGGTTCTTAATCCTGTTCCTTGGAACCCTCCACTCTGCACATTTTGTTTGCATCTCTTATCACTTCAGACTATTCAACTGTGGACTTCACAGGATTCCAGTTCGAAGGGAGCATATATTTTACATTCAAAGGGCATAAAAGTGCACGAGACATGCACTTAAATTGTAGTTATTTATAGAGGTATATTACATCTCACTTCACACTTCTCTAATAAGTTTTGTCTGTGTGTGAAGACCCTGCAGAGGCTTGTGAAAATCTGTGAATAAATGTTCCTAAGTGAAGTAAACTTCAACAGATTTCTTGTTCAGGAACAGGATTAAGAACCGCTGAACTATGTAATTTTTGAAACATGCAGCTGAACAAATATAGCTATCAAAATTAACATTGCTAATGACCCCCCAACTGTCAACAGTATTTGTCAATCAGCAACAAAGGGAAACGGAAGAGCAACAGCAGACCTGGTGTGAGAGTCTCCCCAGCTTTCAAGGTAAATTATTAGTTGTATCTGGCTGTTGGGTATGCTCAAATGAAAATGCTTTTTTGAAGTTTGTAAGTTATGGGGTAATGCCCTGTCACAATTACACATATTACAAGTGCAACTCCATCTTTTGCAGCTCCAGTGCGTGTGTCTGAGGCAGACCATTACGGAGATGGCTGGAGTGTTGATCCACCTAACACACAAGGTACAATAGCATAATCAGGGATGAGTAAATCAGAAAACACATTCACAGAATTTAAATGCAATATAAAACTGAATAACATCATATGTGTGTTCAATCCATAGAGCACACATTCTCTGTCCTGAGAACATCAGGGGACAACCAAGGAAGAACACGGAGTAAGATTACTGCACATAAATTCACTTAAGTAAATTTTACAATTTGACATCCCTCACTCAAATAGAGTCAGTCAACAGATCACAGTTCAAATTGCAATTGAAATGCACTTTACAGTAAAATAACTGCAAAATGATTTTTGGACAAATGTAGCCAGACTCAAGGCACTGGGATGACTCAAAATTACCCACCCTTGTTAAGATAGATTCTGAAATGAATGTGTCCCGCTGAGTGTGAAGCAGGCCTTAGTGTGTTAATTTGCAAATTTAACAAGTGAATCTTCCCTACTCCTCCTTCCTCAGCTCCAGTGGGCGTCTCTCAGGCAGAGCATCATGGAGCCGGTTGGGGTGTTGATCCACCTAACACACAAGGTAAAAGAGCATTTATTACAATAAGTAGGAGGAAACAAGACAGGCTTGTAAAAAACTGGTAGGGACTACACAAGCTTCCTCCTGGGTTAGTGGCATCACTAACCCTAAAAATTACATAAACCCTGACCCCGGGAACACATGTTGAGAATAGGAAGAGTTGTTGTAGTAGAGCACATTTGTGAGTCCGCTCAAGCTGTCGGATCCGTCTTTTCACATGCAATACAGTACTAACACAAATGCAATAGCAAGTCACTCTGTAGGCATCTTAAAACAGTTCCCACACAACCGATTTATAGATTATCATGACAGAATATGCTAATTGAAGATAGTTAACTCCACATCAGCAACATAAATTCATCAACTGACCATTCAGAAAAGTCCTTTTGCTCTACATGTTGTCACTTCTTTTTGAATCTCTCCATCTTTGTCCAAATCCAGTGTTTTATTATTTTCTGATATTTCAGTTAACTACACATTTACTAATTTTAGTGTGTGTTAACTTGTGTTGGAAACAAGAAAATCTTACCTACTCCACCTTCCTCAGCTCCAGTGGGCGTCTCTCAGGCAGAGCATCATGGAGCCGGCTGGGGTGTTGATCCACCGAACACACAAGGTAAAAGAGCATTACTTACAATAGAAAAGGGAGAGAAAAAAAACAGAAATCTTATTCACAGCACTTCAACAAAATCTAAAACTGTATATTTTATGATCTTTTCCACTCCATAGAGCACACATTCTCTGTCCTGAGACCCTCAGGTGATTGTGACCACCAAGGAAGATCACAGAGTAAGATAAGAAATAATGAAAATAAATAAAAACAACAAATAACTGACAGTGTCCTTACCAGACACAGGCTGCGTTTACACTTGGCATTAACATGCTTTCACAGTGATCCAATCAAGCAGATTGGATCATTAGCCAATCAGGACATGGCACATTTACATTTGTTCACATTAAGTGGCCACTGTATCTGAATAACCGATTGGATTTCTAAAGTGTTGTCAATTTTTTGTTGGCCATATGAGTGTAAAATTAATTTGAAGGAATATTAGACTGGTTCAAACTAAGCTTCTGTACTGTATATGTTTGATGTATGTTGTGTTTAGGACAAAACTTTTAATGAAGAGCATTTTGTTTATGTAATTAGGCTCTCTAAGTATATAAAATTTTGGATTTAAATTTATCGTCCAATATATCGTTATCGGCTTTCAGATATAAAAGAATTAATGGTTATCGGTTTCGGACAAAATTTTCATATCAATGTATCCCTATTTTGGAGAGCAACTACTCCTAGTCACCCCCTGTCATTTCAAAGATTTGTACAATAGAGAGCATGTCAAGTAGAAACGCTTTATCCATTTTGTGATTTTGCACCCATTTTGGGAGGTGCGTGCGCAGTCAGTAGTGAGGAGCCAGGCAAAAGTATAAACATTATACTTGTTTCAAACGGATTTGACAGAATCAAGTGACGAGACCAATGCTGCAGAGGGTGCCAGGAATAGTCACACTCAAATTTGGAAATATTAGAGTCCTAACTGTACTCAAAAGAGCACTAATGTACTGACTGGTGATTTTTGGTAATGCCAGTGTAATAATTAATAAATTAACCATACTGTTCTTATAAGAAGTGAACAAAAATCTGTTTTATGCTTTTCGTTTTTATATTTTAGTGTGTTAACTTGTGTTGGTAACAAGTGAATCTTACCTACTCCACCTTCCTCAGCTCCAGTGGGCGTCTCTCAGGCAGAGCATCATGGAGCCGGCTGGGTTGTTGATCCACCTAACACACAAGGTAAAAGAGCATTCATTAGGCATGAGGAAATCAAACACATTCACAACATTTAAAGACAATATATATATATATATATATATATATATATATATAAATAAATAAATATACACACATATAATTACATTATCTGTTCAATCAATAGTGCAAACCTTTTCTGTCCTGAGACCTTCAGGGAACCACCAAGGAAGAGAGGAGAGTATGTTTCCTACAAATTATATTATGTTATGCTGTTATGAAAATCATCATCAGCATTTAAGTTTTTACTTACCAAAATCCAGTCTTGAGTATTGTACCATGCAAGTCATTTATCGATTTAAATGATCTTCTGTATTGCAGCAAGGGCAATTCTGGAAACACTAGAAAAAATGGACATGAAGATCAACCACCTGACTTCACTTGTCCAGTCTCTAGTGGGAAACAGACGCATTCTCCCGCAGATGCAGAATGACGAAGAGGATGACGTCTTTCCACTTGCATCTATTGAAGAGCTAGACCGGCTGGAACAAAGTTTAGTTGACAGAGGGTTTATGCAGAGAATGGTAAGAATCAACTGAATTTTCAACCTACAACTAATAATGAAATGTACTGTGCATATTTACACGCTTGTCAAAAGTCTGAGATTATCAAGATTGTAAAAAAAAAAGAATAATAATAATTAAAGAAGTTTCTTCTGCTCAGCAAGGCTGCAATTTATTTGATCAGAAATGCAGTGAAAACAGCAACAGTTAAATATGATTAAACCTTTCCATTTTAATATATTGTCAAATGTATTTTTTCTGATCAAAACTAAATTTTCAGCATCATTACTCCAGTCTTCAGTGTTATATTATATTCTAATATTCTGTTTTTCTGATTGGTTAATAGCAATTATTATTGGTGCTCAATTATTGATAATGGTTATTATCAATGTTAAAATAGTTTTTGCTGCTTCATAATTTTGAAGAAACGGTTATCCTGTTTTTAGGATTATTTGATGAACAGAAAGTTCAAATGAAAGTTCAAATGAACATAATTTATTTGAAATGTGAATCTTCTGAAATGTAATAAATGTGTTTGTCATTTTTTAACATTGCTGATTAAAATGGTTACTTACCTAAACTTTTGAATGTTTCAAAAAACTGTTCATCACAATTTCCACAAAACTATGAAGCAGCACAACTGTTTTCAATATTGATAATAATCAGAAAGGTTTATTGAGCAGCAAATCAGCATAATGATTTCTGAAGGATCAAGTGCTGCTGAAAATTCAGCTTTGCAAAGCAGAAACTTCAAAATAGAAAACAGTTCTTATAGTCAGACTTTCAAAAACATTACAAAATAAGAATTATTCCAAACTTTTGACGGATACTAAGAAAAGTACAGAAGAGGTACAACTATATGCTCAAATATTACTTAAAATTTACCTGTTGAAGGTGAGGAGATTATCCATCAGTGGCGGGCCAACAATGAAGAAGACCGTGTGGAGAATCTGCTTCAAGGTCTTCACCACGAACGTCGCCAGGGAACTGAACTGGTGCGGGAGAGGAGACAAGCGGGGAATCAAGTCATCAAACGTCGGCTCACTCTTAATAGGCAAGTTCAAATGTTGTACAGATATGCATTAGATTTGATGGCGGGAAGTTAGCCAGTCAGGTACGTTAAGTACTTGCTAACATGTTCATGTGAGGTAATAATCAAACATGTGGTAATACCAACAGCAACGTGCCGTTTTCAAAAATAGCTAGCAATTATAATAGCTTGTTAAGAACTTAAAATGAGGTTTAAACGTTCAGTTAAATAAGTATTGACCAACCACAGAAACGTGCACGAAACAACGTGCTCACTACCTAACAGGTGATTTCAGTTAACATTACGTAATTTCAAAGTTATTACATAACCGATCACAAACGCAATTAGTATAAAAATATTTGATTTATAAGCCAATCTTTCCTCACAACTCGTCAGGACACATTCTCCACGCAGCTTCAGTAGTTTTACGTAAACTCACTCAGGAAGAGCTTGACGCATGAACTCTGGACGTTTGATATCTTTGACTTTGACCAATATATTCGGATAAAAAAAAATTTAAAGTGTCTTTTTTCTTTTTTATGCAGCTTCAGCCATGAGTTGCTGTCGCCAACGGAAGCAGAGGCAGAGAAATACATCAAAGATTTCCTACGCTTGGCCCCAGGGAGGGTGTAATTTATGTTATTAATATTTGTGTATTGTAGTAATATAGAGTGTATTGTTTTATTTGAATAGCCATAGCGTTCTGTTAATGTGGCCTTTTATAATTAATTAAAAATGAATATAAATGATTAATTATAAATATATTGCCTATAATAAACGTATTTCTAAAAACGACAGCAAATGCGTGTTTTATTCTAGGTTCAGGAAAGCGTGGTTACTTCACGTGCACAAAACAACTTCTATAACTAACAGGTGATTATCATATCTAACCCAATCAACATAACGTAATTTTAAAGATATAACCGATCACAAACGTCACACAATTAGTATTAAAAGTATATTCGTTTTATACATACCTCAAGCACATGTTTCCTCACAACTCGTCAACACGTCTTCTCCACGCAGCATCAGCAGCACGTGGTTTAATGTAGACTCACGCAGGAAGAGTATGTCCAAAGACAGGTAAAAGTAGGCTACATATTTACCGTGTTTGCAAGTATTTTTTAGAAGAAGCAGTCAAGCAACAGAAGAGGACAGCAGATTGTAAGTGTTTTGTTTTCTCATTAGATTTTAGCGCTGTTTATTGCCGTTGCTAGGAAACATTGTTTTGTTTGCAGTGTTTAACGTGGTAAACGCCTTCTGAAGTTGCGTTTGTTCTCGTACAGCGTGAACATTTGTAGTGGCTGTGTTTTATGGGAATTAATTTTGTTAATGGAAGGAATTATATATTTAAACGATGTCTGGGCTACATAAATCAGATGTCTTGGAGATGTATGGACATCTGATGAACATCTTTATAAGAGCGGATTGCCGACGTTCTAAATTATTTACGTCTTATTTACATAGCCTAGACGTCGTTCTAACAGCTGGCAAGGACGTCTCGGCGACGTAAAGCATATGAGCACACGCCTTAATATAAACGTCTTCCAGATGAAAACGACGACGTCACACAGATGTCTGCGCGACGTGCGTGTGCTATCTGGGCTGTTAAAACAATACAGTGCACAATCATAAGGTTAAACAGTAATGTAGCAATAGCAGAGTAAATAAAATTAATATAATATGAAAGAATATGAATATAGGAGATATAAACAAGAAAAGGCAGCATGAAAGTAATCCATGTGACTCTAGTGATTTAAACCAATCTTCACTGATGCAATATGACCAGTTTTGGGTGACGAACAGAATGTGTGCCTTAATACATGTACGATTTTGGGTGACCTAAAATAAAAAGCATTAAATCAGAATGGCCGTGGAATCTGCTGTGGACGAGTGCCACAGGCAATCACATCAATGCTGATATGGCATTGTTTGGAGTTGGGAAATGTTTTCCGTTTATCAGTTTTAGCTCTATGGCTGAATTTGAACATGCTTAAAAAACATGACCACCTTTACTTTTCAAGTGAAGTTACATGAGCAGACCTTTAGGAACACTCTGTGGTCTAACATAATTCAATAAAATAAAAAAAATGACCCTAATTTTATGCTGATTTATTTTCTACTGCAGGACTCTGAAAAGACATTCCAAAGCCAGAAGACATTCACAAGGGGAGAAGATGAGCATCTTAACTATCGTTGAAGATGATGTTGCCACTATCCACACAAACCCAAATATAAGGTGCCTCTCTGTAGTACTATAAGAGCAGATTGGGCCAGATAATGTGCAAGACCTTTGCCACAGTTGTTACTCTCCTCTTTGGCTTGATTTATGGCCCCAATGTTAACTATTCTAAAGTATTAAAATACACCAGTAGTAACTGAAAAAATTTGTAAGAAAAAATTTGTTTTCTTTGTTTAGAAAAAGAAACGTTTATTTATCTTGACCTAAAGTGCTCCGCAAGGCTGATTTATTTTGCATAGTCCTTCAAAAGATTGTCCAAGTAGCTGCAATCCATATGGATAATTGTAAGGTTGAGCATTTATTTATTCCAGTTTGTACTCTAATTTTGTGCATAGTCTTTTTTTATAAATACATTTTGAAGAGTGGAATAGAACTTCATCACCTTAAAATATGTGTACCTAATGCAAATAGAAAATGTGTTGTTTTGCAGAATATTTGTCAATAAATAAGTTCTGTAATGATAGCAATGTCTTTTGTATTGTGTTGTATTTACAGTATGGTTTACTCCCTGCATTTGGATTCTTAATGTGAAGGCTATACGAGTATCTGGGTGAGATATTTGAAAAAGTTGAATCAATTTAAAAAAGTAAAAAATTGAATCAACTTAAAAAATTTAAAAATTGAATCAACTTAAAAAAGTAAAGCAACCAGCTGCAAAGCTTTTTTGAGTTTACTGAACTTCAGGACCTCTGTAGTTGTGCTTACTCGTTTCTTTGAGTTGGACTGGTAGTTGGATGAACTTCGACCACTGAAGTTGAGTAAACTCAAAAATGCTTTGCAGCTGGTTGCTTTATTTTTTTAAGTTTACTCAACTTTTTATTTTTTACAGTGTATAGGAAGGTGCTTTGGTGTGGAAATTTATGTTGCAGAGCCATAATAAAAAGATTGTCCCAAGACAACATTGTGATTTAGGGAGGGAAATTGTTTACTGTTCCACAGACGTGTACAATTTTTGTGATATTGTGTTGTATGTATAGTCTTAAGGCCCATTCACACCAGGGGCATAACAATAACAGTTCAAATTGTTCTAAATATAGAAGAATAACAGAGTCCACACCACTATAAAGAGACATAGAAACAATATTGTTGGAATCACTTTCAGAATTATTTTGTGTTTTTTTTTTTTTTTTACAGCTCATGAACAATAAAAACATTGACAGCCAATCAGAATCCATCCTGCTTAAAGAGCTCAAGCATTTAAAGCAGTAGACAGCATAACTGAAGGGTGAGCTTAGAATAAACAGTACAATATTGTCTGCTGGTGTGGATGCTAATATAGTTATGGTTCTTAGTGTGAACAGGTCTCACTGTCTCTCTTAGCGATGCTCTTTGTCTTATAGTTTAGAATTACTTAATTTAGCATTATCTGTAATATTATTCTAAACAAATGGACAAAATGTACACATACAGAAGTCATCACACCTGTACAATTTTAAATATACAAAGCAAAATATGGATTATGTTAGCCATAAACATCAATAACATCTTTAAAGGGATGGTTCTCTCAAAAAAGAAAAATTGTTTTAAAAAAAAGTTAAATGTTTAAATAAAATGAGTATTTTGTGAGTATTGACTGGTTCTCTCAAGATAAAAAAAATAATGACTGAGAAAAAATGACTTCTGAATCTATACAGATACTTTTTTTTTTAGTTTGATCATGCTATAATCACCTTCCTTTTTTATTGTGTGGAAAAGAGCGACCCAGATATTTTGCAGGATAGATCCTTTTGTGTTCCATGAAAAAAAAAAAAAAAAAGTGTTTCAAGGGTGAGTGAACAGTTCTCATTTTAAGGTGACCTGTCTTGTTAAGTCCTGTGATACACTTGAAAATAGGTTTCTTTTCATTTTTAGATTCTAAGATTAATTTTGAAAATTAAAAACTCCCAGGCCTGGTTTCACAGACAGGGTTTAGATTAAGCCAGGAGTAGGCCTTATGTAAATTAGGACATTTAAGTAGCTTGTATAAACGTGTCTTAGGGAAAAACCTTACTGGGGTGCATCTTGAGACAAAACACTGACAAGTTATAAGATATGTCAGTGCAAGTTCTTTCAGTTAAGACAGCTCAAACATGCATTTTAGTCTAGGACTAGGCTTAAGCCTTGTCTGTGAAACTGGGCAGCAGTGTTTTAATGGCATGGTCATTGTTTAAATGGAGGGACATTGTCTCATTAATTAAAAAGGTACAGAATGGTGTAGAGATCAACAATTAGTAAATAAACCACACTGACAGATATATGTGTGATTTCAAATAAAGACAAACTCTAATAAAGCTCAAAGCTCAAACTCAAAATAAAATTTTGTGGTTGCCAAAGTTAAAATGAAAATGAAATTCTCTTTTGTGTGTGTGTGTGTGTTTGTGTGTGTGTGTGTTTTGTCTTTCACACATATATATCCTGGGCTTTGAGTGTGAAATCACCCTGCCGTGCTGATCTAGGGAGAGTGATGCACACTAACGCACGAAAATCTTGTTGTTACAGGGTTTGGACAAGAAAAGCAAGGACACTGGAAGGCAATATGAATCTGACCGAAGATGTGTCACAGTGCCTGCTAGGTGGCGTGCCCACTGTTGAAAGCTTCCTTTATGGAAAAGGTCAGGGAATTATCATGGGTTTATAGCAGTAGCTTGACTGCAATGATAGAAGTTGGTCACTGATATTGTTTAGAACAGGCTTAGCAATTTAATTGTATTCAAATCAGAGTTTTGGTAAGATTAGTTCACAGATTTGTGTTTTTGTTTTTGTTTATGATGTCAATTTCTGTTTTTCAAGAGGAAAGCAGCTCATGTTTTCTTACATGGCTAATCTCTTTTTGAGCAGTGAAGTCTAGTAATTTAGCAGCAGTAATTTGATGTTTATACTAGGTAGAAAAGAGAGGATACATTACCCTGGGGCTTGCTGGAAATAAAGAGGTTGGAAATGGCAGCATGCATTTGACAGGAATGCATTCCTCCCAATTGAGAGCCAGAAGACTTTACTCAAAAATGGTAGATTTGCCTTGCAAATGAGTGTGCCTTCCCTATGGACTCAAGTTAGTTTAGAGCCACTGGTCCAGGATCTACTATTCTATAACCACTCAAAGGTTCTGGATGTCCAATGCTTCAAAATCTTTTTACAGTATAAAGAAGGCCTGAAAGTCTAACATTTCAGAGACTTTTTTTTTTTTAATCGGGATGGGATTTTCATCAGTATTTTCAAGGAAGATATATGATTTCAAAAGCAATTAGTCTTTAATTGGACAGAGTTATAGGACTGTTGTTGATCATATATGGAGTGACAACATTTTTTTTAGGCAACCCTCTTAACCCACCATTCTAATTTCTCATGAATTATTGTGTGTCCTTGGACACTGCATGGCATGTGTCCACCTGGCTTAATGCAGCTCTGTGTCCTGCCAGTTGTTTTTATAAATATAATTTTATCCTGTTGTCTGGAGCCATTGGTCTTTTTCAGAGAAAACAGCAATGATTGGTTATTGAGATGAGAATAGTTACTGATGAAAGAAACAGTGATGATAAATTATTGTTGTGGCTGGTAATAATTCAAAATGAAAAGGAAACGGAACAGGAAGCAAGTATTATATAGTGTGAAAGTACTGGTGGAAATTCAGCCATCATAACATTACATTCTTACACATGAGTCATGCTGTATAATTTGAGAGTCTGGTGAATTATAGCCTTGCTTAGTGTGTTTGCTCAGCTTGAATACTATTGTCATTTTAATGCCATGATCTCAGCACACATACGCACACCCGCTGAAGTGACATTTTCTAATGTATGAATGAAGTTTGCAGGTCTCAGATTCCCAGCCTAAAATCCTCTAAATGAGTGTGATTGTCAGGCTTCTGGGTGGATGAAGTAGGAGGCGAACTCGAGGATGAAGAAACAAAAGTTTTAATTCTCAATTATCACAAATACAAGGAACAGGGAGCGTGTGCTCAGAACATAGATTAAACCTAACAAACACATTGACCGACAAGTGAGGAGTGAACAGAAGGAACTTAAATACACAGACAGATGAACACAAGACAGGTGATGCAGATGATGATGATGACGAACAGGTGGGTAATGAAGGGAGTGAGTTCAGGTGTGGAAACAAGGAGGATTCTGGGAACTGTAGTGCAGACAGGACGATGACAGACAGTGAATGTGACATTACTCCCCCCTCCCGCAAGGCGCGACCCGCGCCGAAGGCAGCATACGGGAGGGGGGGGTGGGCATCCTGGAGTCCGTGACGGGAAGGTGGAACAGGTTCAGAAGGACGGACTCCAGGATGGTGGCAGGACAGACAGAGGAGGTGATCACAACGGTGCAGACAGACGACAGAACCAAGGCGGTGCAGGTTGAAGACAGGACCCTTCGGGTGACCATGGCGATGCGGACCCTTCGGGTGGCCAAGGCGGTGCGGACCCTTCGGGTGGCCAAGGCGGTGATGTCCCCTCAGGCGACCACGGCAGTGAGGACCCTTCGGGTGGCCAAGGCGGTGCGGACCCTTCAGGTGGCCACGGCGGAGAAGACCCTTCAGGTGGCCACGGCGGAGAAGACCCTTCAGGTGGCCACGGCGGAGAAGACCCTTCAGGTGGCCACGGCGGAGAAGACCCTTCAGGTGGCCACGGCGGAGTAGACCCTTCGGGTGGCTGTGGCCTCTCAAGTGACCAGGACGGAGGCCTGTAGCCCCCCCCCCAAAAAAAATACTTGGGGAAAGTCCCGGGTCTCAGAGATGGCTCGGTGCTGGGCAGCGATGAGGGTTCGATGCTGGGCAGCGATGAGGGTTCGATGCTGGGCAGCGATGAGGGCTCGGTGCTGGGCAGATCCAGCGAAGAGGGCTCGGTGCTGGGCAGATCCAGCGAAGAGGGCTCGGTGCTGGGCGGGACCAGCGAAGAGGGCTCGGTGCTGGGCGGGACCAGCGAAGAGGGCTCGGTGCTGGGCGGGACCAGCGATGAGGGCTCGGTGCTGGGCGGGACCAGCGATGAGGGCTCGGTGCTGGGCGGGACCAGCGATGAGGGCTCGGTGCTGGGCGGGACCAGCGATGAGGGCTCGGTGCTGGGCGGGACCAGCGATGAGGGCTCGGTGCTGGGCGGGACCAGCGATGAGGGCTCGGTGCTGGGCGGGACCAGCGATGAGGGCTCGGTGCTGGGCGGGACCAGCGATGAGGGCTCGGTGCTGGGCGGGACCAGCGATGAGGGCTCGGTGCTGGGCGGGACCAGCGATGAGGGCTCGGTGCTGGGCGGGACCAGCGATGAGGGCTCGGTGCTGGGCGGGACCAGCGATGAGGGCTCGGTGCTGGGCGGGACCAGCGATGAGGGCTCGGTGCTGGGCGGGACCAGCGATGAGGGCTCGGTGCTGGGCGGGACCAGCGATGAGGGCTCGGTGCTGGGCGGGACCAGCGATGAGGGCTCGGTGCTGGGCGGGACCAGCGATGAGGGCTCGGTGCTGGGCGGGACCAGCGATGAGGGCTCGGTGCTGGGCGGGACCAGCGATGAGGGCTCGGTGCTGGGCGGGACCAGCGATGAGGGCTCGGTGCTGGGCGGGACCAGCGATGAGGGCTCGGTGCTGGGCGGGACCAGCGATGAGGGCTCGGTGCTGGGCGGGACCAGCGATGAGGGCTCGGTGCTGGGCGGGACCAGCGATGAGGGCTCGGTGCTGGGCGGGACCAGCGATGAGGGCTCGGTGCTGGGCGGGACCAGCGATGAGGGCTCGGTGCTGGGCGGGACCAGCGATGAGGGCTCGGTGCTGGGCGGGACCAGCGATGAGGGCTCGGTGCTGGGCGGGACCAGCGATGAGGGCTCGGTGCTGGGCGGGACCAGCGATGAGGGCTCGGTGCTGGGCGGGACCAGCGATGAGGGCTCGGTGCTGGGCGGGACCAGCGGTGAGGGCTCGGTGCTGGGCGGGACCAGCGGTGAGGGCTCGGTGCTGGGCGGGACCAGCGGTGAGGGCTCGGTGCTGGGCGGGACCAGCGGTGAGGGCTCGGTGCTGGGCGGGACCAGCGGTGAAGGCTCGGTGCTGGACGGGACCAGCGGTGAAGGCTCTGTGCTGGACGGAACCAGCGGTGAAGGCTCTGTGCTGGACGGAACCAGCGGTGAAGGCTCTGTGCTGGACGGAACCAGCGGTGAAGGCTCTGTGCTGGACGGAACCAGCGGTGAAGGCTCTGTGCTGGACGGAACCAGCGGTGAAGGCTCTGTGCTGGACGGAACCAGCGGTGAAGGCTCTGTGCTGGACGGAACCAGCGGTGAAGGCTCTGTGCTGGACGGAACCAGCGGTGAAGGCTCTGTGCTGGACGGAACCAGCGGTGAAGGCTCTGTGCTGGACGGAACCAGCGGTGAAGGCTCTGTGCTGGACGGAACCAGCGGTGAAGGCTCTGTGCTGGACGGAACCAGCGGTGAAGGCTCTGTGCTGGACGGAACCAGCGGTGAAGGCTCTGTGCTGGACGGAACCAGCGGAGAAGGCTCTGTGCTGGACGGAACCAACGGCGAAGAGGGCTCTGAGCTGGGCGGAACCAGCGGCGAAGAGGGCTCTGAACTGGGCGGAACCAGCGGCGAAGAGGGCTCTGAACTGGACGGAACCAGCGGTGAAGGGTCTCTGCTGGACGGAACCAGCTGTGAAGAAGGCTCTGTAGTACTGTTGGGACGAAACTCTGGAGGAGCTGCCATCTTGGCAGATCGCACTGACATCAGCGGAAGATCTGCCAGGCTGGATAGCAGTCTGTGATAAAGCGATCTGGTGGCAGGCCTGATGTGAAGTGGTGGAGAAGGGAGATCGGGCTGGACGAGGGGGTCAGGCTGGATGAGTGGATCGTCCACAACTCCCACTGTGAGAGAAGAGCTACACACCCACAGAGTGCGATCGATGAATTCCATGAAGGAGAGATGAAAATCCCCCCACAAGAGCATCTGTTCTAGTGGATTGCTCAATCCACTCCAAAACGTCATCTTTAGAATATGTGGATCTTTACTCACATCTTGAAAGTAGTCAAGGTATATTTCAACATATTCCTCCAAAGACAAACTTCCTTGCTCCATGTTTAGTCAGGTCGGTCAATCTGTCAGGCTTCTGGGTGGATGAAGTAGGAGGCGAACTCGAGGATGAAGAAACAAAAGTTTTAATTCTCAATTATCACAAATACAAGGAACAGGGAGCGTGTGCTCAGAACATAGATTAAACCTAACATAAACACATTGACCGACAAGTGAGGAGTGAACAGAAGGAACTTAAATACACAGACAGATGAACACAAGACAGGTGATGCAGATGATGATGATGACGAACAGGTGGGTAATGAAGGGAGTGAGTTCAGGTGTGGAAACAAGGAGGATTCTGGGAACTGTAGTGCAGACAGGACGATGACAGACAGTGAATGTGACAGTGATAGTGCTCATATTCAGATAAGAAATTCAGTCTGAGAATTTTTCACTGTCTGTTTACTGTCTCAGGAGAAGGGAGGATAAATCCACATACTGGGGATTATATGTTGTCACTGACCTGCTTCTGAATCTTCGCTTTGAAGTGATGAAACATTTTGAAAAGGGTTGTGGAGAAAAGAGAGGATTTACCTTCCACCTCTGTAAGGGCATGTTTTGATCTAAATGTCTTTGTATGAAATCCTTGTTAAGAATGTTCTGTATTGTTTAAAGGCCTGTGCCTGGTGTCATTTTCTCCTTTTTATCCTAATGACATAATTGTGCACAAGCAGATGTATGTACATATGTAAAAACTTATATAAAAATAGATACCATCTAAAAGCTTATTTTGGAGAGACATTTCTTCAGTCTCTCATTTCTGGGTTGTGTAATGTATCTGATTACAGTTTGATTACAGCAAATAAAGCCTCAGAGAACATCATGGTGGGAGAAAAATAATTCTCACAATCCTATTGATTTTACTCATTTTGAATTAGCTCTCAGGGGTTTCCAGTAATGATGTCTGATCAAATGATGCTAACTGTGAATAAACAATGGCAATGCATCCCCCAAAGTTGCTTTGCTTCAAGTCAGTCAGTTTGGTTTCTTTAACACAGGAAACCTATTAATTATAAGAGTTTCAGTTTGAATCTGTGGTTCCCTGCAGTTGATGTAGACGAAATGCCTCTGACCTTGTCTATGAATTTTGTGCCCTTCAGATAACATCCTCAGGTATGCTGAAAGATGGCACCTCTACTTCCCACACTCCTGACCTGCATCACTATAGCCTTACACCAGTTGTGTATGAATTTACCAAGGACAAAACACGTTGCAGTATATAAATTTAATAGCAATATACAGGCTTTCAGAATTTGTAATCAAAAAGTGTTGTGATATCACTCATTGTCATGTAATATAAACTCTGTGACCTTGTGAATGTTTCAATTTTCAATCCCATGGGGACCTGCTCTCCACATTGATCTCCACACTGTCTCTTATCTGACAAATTAAGTTCAGTTCATAGAGCTCTCAACTAACAAGTTGATGATCTGAATCAGGTGTGGTAAATAAGGGAGACAGAGCAAAATGTGCAGAGCTGTGGGTTCCCAGGACCAGGATTGAAAACCACTGCAAGAACAGATGACATAAATAGGGCAAAACCTGACGCATGGTAAAGCATGTTGTAGCAGTTGTTAGCGTGTGACCATATGTCCTATAGCTGACAAATACTGCTGGAATGAGGAAGAGGAAAATCCCTGTAATTGCTACTTTAACGTGAAATGCAGGTCTTAATTGTAGCTTGACTAATAATAGTTAATGACCAGAAATAACAAATAGTCAGATAAACAAAAAACACTGTGTTCACAAGAAGCATTTTGAGAAGGTGGAGTGTTTTCTATGTGCATCCTGTTTTCTTTCCTACTTCCTTCCTCTTACACCTCCTTGTACAATTTTTTTTTTTTTTTTTTTTTTGAGACTGAATATAGACATAAACTGATTTCTGTTATTGAATTCTTAACATCTGGAAAAAACATGCATTGTAAATTCAAACCATGCATTGCAAATATGTGTATAGAAAATAGCACGCACAGAGATTCCTTATCATTTTTATTGCATTTTATGTTAATAATTTGTGTCAGGTCAATACACACTAGGCACATGTTTTTTTGTTTGTTTTTGTTTGTTTTCCTCGCATTTAGCATTATGCTTTCTCTTCACAACATCAAACCTCTTGCTGCTGATTAGTGAATAAAGGAGATGAAAGGGCAAATGCGTTTTGTAAGCATGAGCACATATGCCGTTGATTAGACAACTCAAACATGTCAAGCTTCGGGTCATTACATGCTGTGTGAGTGTGTGTTTGTCAATTTATGCAAATGTGACAGGTTCACACACAACCCTATGGCTGTCAACTTAGAGACACACAAAAAATGCTAACCACCACTAAGGAAAACTGAAAAAGGGGTGTAGCAAAAAAGATTGTTTATAGAGATCCATACATTTCACACGAAAATAGTTAATTAGGGGACTGTTTACAAACAAGTAATTTGGTTTCAGTAAGTATTTTAATTTTTTTATTATATTAAATTCACTTATATTGTATTTATTTTCATGTTGCAAATTGAACTGAATTTAAAGATATAGTTCACCTACACCCTAAACATCATTAGACATAGCATGGAAAAAAACGAACAAGCAAAATCAAAAACAAAATAAACATTGACACATTTTTCAAGAAACTTTGTGTGTGTGTGTGCGTGTGTCTTTGTTTCACAAAGCGAAAGAAAGTCTTATCGGTTTGGAATGACATGAGGGTAAATAACAGAATTTTCATTTTTGGATGAACTATCCCTTTAAGAAAATATTATTGCTAAAATATTTTGTTTTAATTATTTTCATAAACACGGTAAATTTCATAAACACTATGGCCTGGTTTCACAGACAGGGCTTAGATTAAGACAAGATTAGGCCTTAGTTCAACTAGGAAATTTAAGTAGCTTTTATAAATGTGCCTTAGGGAGAAAATAAATAAATAAAACATAATATACTGGTGTGAAAAAACAGTGTTTTATTTTAAATATCCTGAAATATGCCAGTGCAAGTTGCTTTCAGTTAAGACAAACATTCATTTTAGCCTGGGACTAAAGGTTAAAGCTCTGTGAAACCGGGCATTCATCCATTATGTTGTGTTATGCATTAACAAGAATTGGTCTACCTTTTTGTAAATAATTGCTCACATTGTGTTTTGTCATATCTGAGAATGTGCTTTATGTGGTAACATCTGGTTTTGTGGAAAAGCTTATGTGCAGCTGTTCAACCTGTTGATGTAAATGTATTATACTGTAGATTCTAACATGATGATTATGAGGTCTTATTTTCTTGTACACCAAACCATGTCATCTCTTGCAATGATTTATCAGTTCAGCCTATATGAACAGTTTGCAAATTGGCCGGGTAGCTATGATGGATCAATCACATTGCATGAGCTGACGCAAATGACCCTGCTCTCTTTCAAGAACTCTTTCAAAACGAACATGGCGGCAACTTAACATTTGGCCAAAATGACTGTGGATCATTTCGCGAGAAAAGATCCCACATTGTCGGACCGAAGAGGCGAAATTCGGCGTGTTAAAACGAGGAGTCCTTGCGCTTTTCACCAGAAAGCCCTGAATCAGAGCGAGCGGCCAGACAGTGGCTTTTCCGTGTTATAGCGGCTCTGCGCAAAAGGGGAGAGCGGAACCCATGACAGACGAGCAGGGAGAGACATGTTGCTACAGATAACTGGGTTTTTCTCCGGAGAAGCACGGGGAGAGGGGATTCGACAATGAAAGCAGTAATCCCCCTGAACACAGCAACTGATCGGGAATTGCAGTTAATCGCGGAGGTGAGCCATGACCGCTCGCTAGCCATCGTTTAGTGGTCAAAACTCAAGACAGACCTCCCGTCAATGACTATTGTGGCAGAAAAGCCCCCACGGTGGAGTCAGCCAGTGCTGCGCTTTCCCAAAATATGACCAGCGGTGCTTGGAAGTGTCGGCAGCGAGATGACAGCTTAAAAATTTGGTGTGCTCCCCGCGAGAACGAGAAGCCATTCACCGACTCCGAGAGGGCCCAGCGATGGCGATTGTCCTTAGCGTCCCTCTTATTTCTAACCGTTCTACTTTCTGATCATCTGTGGTTCTGCGCCGAGGCCAAACTGACAAGGACCCGAGACAAGTCAGCATCAATAGACATGAGCGCAAACCACAGACCCGACCTCCCTTCAACACACAGCAGCCTCAGAAGAAACGAAGATGCTATTTTTGTAGTCAATTCTACCAAACCTTTGTGGCAACTAGAAACTTGCCTCCCGGATAGTTTGTCTGAATACTGCTTCACTTTTGTCGACGCTGACCACTTGTGCAGGGGCCTTTCGGAAACGGAGGAGACTCGGTGCTTGAACATAAGCGATTTGTACCTTTCCTTTTGTAATTCGTACTCTCTTATGGATTTGCTTTACGGATCATTAAGTCCGGACAATTTGAACTGCAGCCTTGACGCGATCATGGACGGCGACCAAAACAGTTGCAGTCAGTGCGTTCAGGCATACCAGCGTTATGACCTGCACGCGCAGGAGAAATATGAGGAATTTGAGATGATGGCAGACAAATACGAGACGAATGTGTACTCAGTAAGGACGTGCATGGAAGAATGCAAGGTAAGGTTGTATTATCTGGATCTCTCGCTTTTCCTTGAATAGAGTTGGGTGTTCGTTCTCAGTCGTCATGGTAACTGGTGACAGTAACATGGTGATGTTTTACTGGGGGGAAAGTGCTTTTCATATTGTACTCAATTTTTTCCGCATTTCGCATCAGTTGGAAGCCAACTTTGCATTTTGAGGGGGATGGCAATCAGACAGGCATGTCAACTTTTCCCTTCCATTGCCTCCATTTATTCATTGCTGCGCAGCGTGATCAACGCAAAATCTATGGTTTTGGTTTAATCTTACGGAGGAAATTAAATGTCGTTGCTGATCCAAGGTTACTGTGTCAATGTACACAACGCTGCAAAGCCAATCTTTCAACGTGTGTGCGTCATTCTACAGCGCGCAGGTGCCCGCGCGGCGTCTCTCTGAACTGAATAATAGAGCTGCTCCGCCAGGTGTTCATTCACGTCTACCACTGAGTACATTTCAATAACGCTAATCACACCGGTGCTTTCTCAGATAATCTATCAAAAGAGTCTTTTCCTTCGCTCATTGGTCTTGTTTGCACAGCACTCTGCGCGCGCTGCAACAGGGTGCCCTCTTAACCGCCATAAACTTGACATTAATGTTAATTTTCGAGCTCCCGCTGTCATCTTAAATTGATTAGGCTACTACTGGGTGACGAAAAAAAATGGCACAGTGTTTAGCTCCCGTGTGCTGATAAGGAAACGATCTTACCATATTCTTTACGTTTGTGTTGCTGCGTGTAATTAATGCTCAAACATTTACCGAGAGCTTGTAAGTTGACGTTTAAATGAAGGAGGCACCAATAAGCTGGCGAATAAGTGGGTGGCGTGTTTTGCTTATTCACTGGTTCATTTGGCAAAGGACTCGATTCTTGCTCACAGCACCGACGCGCTTTAAGTCTGTGTTCCTGGGCTGTTCGCTGTCCGTGGTGCTGAAACACGCTTAGTCGTGTTGGCCAACTATAATAATGGTGACATGCCTTTTGATGCAGGGGACATTATTTAATTGTTACATGAGCAGTTTGAATTTTACTTGCATCATTATGCCAATGAAGATTATGCCAATAGACGTTTGCATCTGTAATAGCTGCTGCTCTCCTACAAAAGTAATTCACTTCTATATTTCTAAAGTTGCTCATGAAATTATGATAAAGAATGTGTGGGCTATTTTCAACCAAAACAACAATAATAATATTAATATTAATATTAATAATAATAATAATAATAATGTAACCTGTATCAACACAATTTGATAAAGGCTGACAGAGGCTGTGCACATGCTTATTTCAACCTGTTGAGGAGTTACATTTGAACACCTGTGTGTGGTGTTTTTTTTTTCCTTCTTTTTTTTATTTTTATTTCTCACTAAAGTGACAGCCACATTTGATTTTCAGAAACGTCCCACATGAATAATCTCTCTGCAACAGCTTCTATACAGAACAATTATTTAAATAAAATGCTTGCAAAGTATTGGTTGAGGATATAAATTCTGGCCAGTAACCACAAATTAGTCTTTTGTTTTGCATTGTTTTTTCTTCTGTGCACGTAAGTGTTCATAATTTCTGGCCTGGCTGAAGATATTGAGTCATTATAAGTCATTTATTTTGTGTCTTTAGTGCATTCATGTTGAATGCATTTTAAACAAATCAATGGCTTTTGAAATGAAAATGATGGTGAAATGTGGTAGAATGTTTTGACTGTTGCATTTCTCACACTCAGACAACAGACATTTTTAAGCGTTAACATAACTGTCAAACCATGTTACCGAAGCCTGATAAACTACAAGTGAGTTTGAATGAAGGCTGTAATGCAGAGGGAGGTGGCAGGAGTCAGTCAGAGCCTCTGGCAAGCAGCTGCAAGGGATAGCCAGTCCCAGCTGTGATTAAGTGGCGAGATATAGAGACAGAAAGCAAGACAGAGCGAGACTGAGAGGATGGGTAATCACTGTGACATGGCGTCTCTGACAGCCGGATTAGCGTTCAGGTTGATTTAATTCGGCATCTTCCTTGCACTGCATTGGAGTGTGGGAGATACTGTTGCATTTGCCTGTGTGTGTGTGTATTGTGTGTAAATGTGCTAAATATTCAGTACAACATTATAAATAGGTAAGAAACAAATGAACGGAGAGGGGGGGTAGTGATTAGAGAAATATACTAAGAAGGTTTAACTCAAGAAGGTTTTACTCAATAGTGCTATTCTTAGCTACTGTATTGAGCTCTGCACAGTTGCACTAATGTTACAGCTAGACTGTTCTGTGACAAAGCATTCACATCACTGATATCATGGACAACATTTAGTGTCCCGAAGAACAAAAGTTGACTCTTTTTTTTTTGTGTTTTCACTTAGGTGAAGTATCAATTAATCATTAAAAATGTTAAGTACGAGAAGTTCGCTTTGTTACTTGCCTTGACTTTTCCATGCACTGTGATTCAAAATAATTGGATACTAGGAGTTAACATCTGCTGTTTCTTTCCATAGCGAGTTAAAAATGTCCTGGCCTCATTACATTTCAATTGGAAATGTGGATGAAAACCTCCTAATATAGTCTGTGAATATTTGATATAGATCTTTGATTGTGTCTGATGTGCAATGGAGGTGCTTGTGGTATGGAATTGATTGCTATTTGGATGAAACCCTATTTTCTGAGAATAGATAAGACAAGTCTTACATTCCTCTAAGAGCATAGATATAGTGTTGGTACATTTGGCAGGGTTTGATCCCACAAGGGTTTGGCACAATTGCTTATTCATCTCCTCCAAGTTATCTCAGTTTTGGGACATGTCTTTATCACCCTTCTGTCTGTTTCTCACACTTTTCTTTTCTCTCAACATTGCAATACAATATGACCAGTCATTCATATATTGGTCTCTCCTTACACAGATTTCCACATTTCCCTTTGTGTATATCCTCTATACAGTATTGCTGAATTAAATGAATTGTTCACCCAAAAAGTAATAATTCTGTCATCATTTACACACTGTCATGTCGTTTAAAAACACATCTGGCTTTCCTATTATTTTTAAGATATTTTAAAGAATGTTGGATGGAATCAAATGCAGACAACATTTTCATTTTGTAGGGTGGACTTATTCCTTTACCAGGGTGCTTTTCTATAACTCATTTGTTTTAACCAACTGTAAGTGGATTCAGAATTTGCATGTTACTGAGGAGTGGGATCAGAGAATCTGAAATGCAAATGATACAAAACAGAAGCCCCTATGTTGTTATTATGTTTATGAAGGGATGTCCTTGTCTTTTTATTTTAGAAAAAGCGCACAGTGCCCCTCTGTCTCATTAATGCTATCACTGCTCACTGTGTATGGAAAAGCAACTGCACTCCTCTCTGTGTTATTTAAACTGGGCTTTTATTAGTGTTGGCCAACAGAAGATGACTATCAAAAAGGCTGTTTCTTGGAGTTTTCTTTATCCAAATCCTGGCATGAAATAGTAAAACTATTATAAAACCAGAGTTACAGAGGACAGGCAAAACCTTGCTTTGTTGATAATTAAATTTGCCCATAGGTGAAAAATGTAAAATGTCATCTGCCACTTAGAGGATAATTATTTGTGCCCAATTATTTGTATTAGTGAAATTAACCCTCCTTGAAAAATAAGTAGCAATTGTGTAATGTTACAGATAAGACAACTTTAGGTCAGAATCTGGTGTTGTTTTTGGTGCTAGTCCTAGGGTCTGGTAAACTGAACCCTTTACTAAGACAATTAGACCCTACCAACAACTTTCTGATCATAACCTAATAATCATGTGTTTATGCTCAAATCAGAATATAATACACCAGTCCATAGTATTTTAAATAATAAAACATTTTGTGCATTAATGTTAAAGACAGACACATAATTCATTACAGATCTGTTACTATTATACTACACATTTATCATTACCCTCAAAAACTAAGGCCTTTTAGACTTTACATTTCTTTGATCTTTTGCAGTCAGGTCATTTTTTCTATTTTTTTCTATTAAAATGTCCAGGATATTCAATACCACATGAATAATTCTGTACATTCTGCCAAAAAAAAAAAAAAAATGTTTGGAAAAAAATTGTGGAAGTAGAAATGAGGTGTAATTAGAAGTAAAATCAACTAATTCTGGAAGTAGAAATGAGGTGTAATTAGAAGTAAAATCAACTAGAAATAGAACACTAGGCCTTTTTGCACATGCAATAAAGAAAGAAAGAAAGGGAGAATGAGTGATTGTGACTGTGTGTGTTTTTAGTCTTTAAACTATGCACACAAATTGCCAGACACAAAGGATTCAGCAACTTCCCATTCATTTCAAGCTTTGCATAATCGGGCTCTTTTTTTAATCATCCTAATGGGTGCTCTACCAGCTTATCAGGTTTAATAGTTATCCCCCTTTCTATAGATATACCTCACCATGGTGTTTGCAACCTTTTGTCCATGGTCAAGTATAGTGTAGTATATTAATTAATATTATAGTACGATTTATATTTACCCCATCAATGCACATTATTTGAGCTCTTTAAATGTCATAGTGTACTGCATTAATATGCCATTCAGATGAAATCATAGGATCAGACCTCATGAAACTCCTATTCATTTAAATAAAGCAGCTGATTGGATGGGATTAGAGGGATGGGTGGAGCCAAGAGGTTGAAGCTGTGGCTTGGGTCAGGTCTCCATGGTAGCATTAGAATGCTGAGCATGTTTGCTTATTCATAAAAGCCTGCGGTGGGCTGCTGCAGCCTTCTAGTGAGGGACACAACCGCGACCAAGGTCAGTGTCCCAGAGCTCCATTACTTCACTCCCACTGCACAGGGGTCTGTAATAATGTGCCAGACCAACACACATGTTTACATCAATGGAGACATATTTTTTTAAGGATTATTTGCATAATTTTTTATAGATTTAGAACTAGATATAGATACTAGATTTACTCTATCCATGTTCTGTTGATAAAGTGTTTTCTTGAAATAAAGACACTGATTGTAGCACATGCTTGCAACTTGGGTCTCGTGATGAAGGTCAGAACACCTCTGAATGGGTCATCATTGCCTTCGAAGATAGGTTACCAAGGAGACTGTATAGTGGCTTAATGAGTGTCAACGTGAGTTTTACGCAAGTCAACAATAAGAGTTTTGGAGACTTCATACAGTTTCACCTTCTTAAATCCTCAAGGAAGGACTGTAAAGAACCTCAGAGAAGCCACACTTCCATCTGTCCATCCCAGGCTGTGGTTCCTCATTGGGTATCCACAATTCATTATCAGTACATTGTTTCAGAGGAAACAAAAACATATAAACAGATATAGACTGACAGTATAGTTCACCTAAAAGTGAAAATCCTGTCATCATTTTACTCACCGTGTTCTCGTTCCAAACCTGTATTACTTTATTTCCTCTGCAGAACACAAAGCAAGATATTTTAAAGAATGTTTTTGTCCATACATTAACACTAGAAGTGCCAGAATTCCATAACTACTAGAACTGCCGCAAGCGGTCATTTTGACCGCTAGATTCCAAACTCTATATCTTTAATGATAAATACCCAATTGAGAGATTAATGCATTTATTGTATTAGGATGTCTTTTAAAAACAAAACAACACCAAACTGTACATTTAAACGAGTTTAATTATACATTTAAAAATAAATAATATCCGTAGATGTCCTGAACAAAATGACGGAGTAGCCTATGTTTTCATGTTTCCACTGTTCGATCGCGTCTGCGCCCGCCGACACACACACACACACACACACACACACACACACACACACACACACACACACACACACACACACACCATATTCCAGCATTGCAATCTTTACATTGCAGCCTGTTCATTATAGCCATAATAAAATATAATAATAAAATAGTCAACCTAACATATAAAAATTCCACTGCTTTGTTTGTCAGTAGCCTACAATTCGTACCATTTTGCGCATGTGAAGAGGATGATTTTTTCCGTTGATATTGGAACATGAGGGAAGTACAAAGCCTACAGTATAATAAAGAATAGTTTACCATCCAAATACATCGCAAATGTTGAAACATTTTGATTCTAATTAGCCTAGAGAGTTACGTGAGCCTAACGCCGCTTACTTTCACTTTCGCTTATAAAGTATTTCATTTTGGCTTGTTTATAGTTATTTTTTCATTCTTGTTCTGTTCTGAATATCATTACATTTAAATTATTTGTTGTTGAATATGTTTAGTGTATTTTGTACCACATTTTATTGTTGTGTATATTGGTATAGCCTATAATAATACCACGAAATTCAGTGCGGTCAATATGACCGTCTATGGCCGAAATAGGTAAATATGTTCATTTGTTTTTTTGCCTTATGTGTAATTTATATGAAAAACATTTTAAATGAAAATACAGACACTTTTAGGAAAAGTCAGGTACCCGCAGGATTGTATTTATTTTTTCAACAAAGTTATTGCAGATATAAAATTCAAAACGGTCAAAATGACCGCCATGGCAGTTCTAGTGTTAAAAGTCAGTGGGGTCCAAAATTTGGCCACTTTAACACCATAAAGCCTCTAAATTAAAACCATGATGGAAACTGTGCTCAAAAAACCTGTTGTACACAATCTTCTACATGCCTTCTGCACTCTGATTAATAGTTCATACTTGTTTTAGTAAGTAAAAGGTCTTTTAGTATAATTCTAAAAATATCCCCCTTCAGTTTGTGGTCTTTTTCCTGTGAAATTTGCTTTGATTTTTATAAAGTAAATATAAGAATAACTTTTATAATAACTTTAATGCATTTCAAAATTAACATTTACTTCACTGAAGCAACTTGTGTTTACTTGATTATCCATACATCATTTTCTTTTTAGAAAAATCAGGTTAAAATGTAATTATCAAATATGATTCAACAGACATTTGAGGAAAGTTTATTCGTACATCTCTTAATCATTATTATATTGCATTCGTTAAATGATTTGCCCCACCACAATAAAAACGACAGAAATTTGATCATAAATCTAAGCATTTAAAAGGCACCTATTATGCAAAATTCACTTTTACATGGTGTTTGAACATAAATGTGTGTTGGCAGTGTGTGTACACATCCACCCTATAATGAGAAAAATCCACCCAGTGCTTTTTTTTTTAAACCCCCATAAATCATAAGCACTGTCTCAGAACAACCCATTCTCAGATTCGGGGGAGTGTGACGTACTTTTGCACAAGCCCCTCCCACGACTGTTGACTGACACTGCAGTTTTAGCGTAGACCCCGCCCTGAGTGATCTGATACAGTCCGCCATTGTTTCGACGCCGGAGCAGCTGTAGACAAGAATGTCTTCTAAGCGATTGAGGTGTTTTGTTGTTGGATGTTAGAATGAACATAGCAGTCTTCTTTTACTCTCATTGTTACTCGAGGATGGATCTGTACCAACTGTTCATGATCCAGCTTACAGTCTCCAGAGCGATAGGCCTAATGTTACTGATCAGTGATCACGGCAGAAATTAAAGTGAGAGCGCACACTTAATTACAGGTCATCTGAGTCGTTTTACGGATATAAAGTTTACCAGTTTATTAAGCACCCCCTGAAAAGGTGTGTATATATTTGTTTACTGTTAGTTGTAACAAGTGTTTTGTGTAATTCGCTGTGTATGTTGATGATAATGAAAGGGAGAGAGAGAGTTTATGGTTAAGACTTTAATGCACACTTCTTGTACTGTGTTTATTCAGCTCTTACAGTGATTTTCTGGAGTAAAATTGACGCTTCATCTTTTGTGTGATGTACAATAAACTTAAAGGAGAACTCCGGTCAATTTTAACATTGAGCTCATTTTTTTGTACATTTGGAGTGCTGTCAATACAGAGAACAACGACAAAAATCGGTGTTGCCTACACCGAGTTATTCTATTTTTAAAATTTGCACCCTGTTGACTTCAATAGGGCAAGTAGTAAGCCTGCTTTTTAGCCTCTTAACATCCTTTACGTGTCATTACAAGTGCACAGAAAATGTGAGTGATTCCTTCCGAGTGAACACGGGTGGATCTGACTGCCGTAGATGTTAGAGATATTAATAAAAACGAAGTTAATTCAGCCAGCGCTCATACCTTTGTTTACATTCTGTTTTCGGTGGAAGGCCATAGTAATCGATTGTCGAGTTCACGCGCATAGGTTTAGTTACCAATGATCACGCGCGTGAACTCGACAATCGATTACTATGGCGTTCCACCGAAAACAGGATGTAAACAAAGGTATGAGCGCTGGCTGAATTAACTTCGTTTTTATTAATATCTCTAACATCTACGGCAGTCAGATCCACCCGTGTTCACTCGGAAGGAATCACTCACATTTTCTGTGCACTTGTAATGACACTTAAAGGATGTTAAGAGGCTAAAAAGCAGGCTTACTACTTGCCCTATTGAAGTCAACAGGGTGCAAATTTTAAAAATAGAATAACTCGGTGTAGGCAACACCGTTTTTTGTCGTTGTTCTCTGTATTGACAGCACTCCAAATGTACAAAAAAATGAGCTCAATGTTAAAATTGACCGGAGTTCTCCTTTAATTGAACTCATCAGTATATTTTTGCCCATCATTCGCATTATTGTCCGACTTTTGTTTTTGATAATATTATTCCGTGAGATGAGATTGTCCTGCCACTGAGCACAAGCTCGTGAGGCTCCGCCCCCTGTGCCGGCAGCAGCAGCTCATTTGCATTTAAAGGGATACACACTAAAATGGCACGTTTTTCTCACCCCCAAAAAGTGACAGTTTAAACATGCTGTAAAAAATGATCTGTTGGATATTTTGAACTAAAACTTCTCATAGGGCTGGACCCGAATATCCGAATATTCGAATATCCGTTCGGTGGGTTGGTATTCGATTTGAAAATTTGACATTAGAATATTCTTTGTTTTTGTTTTGTTTTTTGCACACCTGACATCCCCCTCGAAACGGTTCTCATTCGCGCTTGAATGTGTTTAACACTATCAAATCTGGCGAAATACAATACTCTTTTTTACAATTATCTTATATAGCCTAGCTATTTTTAATAGGATGGACAGTTGAAGGAACCCAACGTTATATTTAATAAATATATTTGCTTCTTCTTGGCCAACTAAAGTGTTTCTGCAACAGGAGTATTCTCTGGCTAGAGCGCAGAACAGCGGAGTTTGTATGGACAGAAGTGCATGCCTGAGCTTGTATTTTGGGTTAAGCTGCGTTGCTTTGACATTGTGGAAAATAGAATAATAGAAACAAAATGGGTCCGTGTACTTTTTCGTTCATTCATTATTCTATTTCGGAATTAAATATGAAATTTAAAAAAGGGTGCAGCTTTGTTTTTTGTTTAAAAGAAAAAAAGCAGAAATGGCTGTATTTTGTTTTCCAAATGTATTGTTGTCATCAAATAATAGTATTAGAAAATTGGACGACATTTCCGATCGTTTTTTAATTTGTAATATTTATTTGTACGTTTATTGTATTTCATTTGACTGATCCTATCTTTACCCGGAAGTAAATTACACCGTTGTGCGAAGTCATAGATATATACACTAGATGTCGGACATGTAACCTATTTATGTCCGACACGGTCAGACATGTATTTATCATTGAGTCCAGAGAAAATTTAAGGTTTTGATATTAAGATAATCTACTTCTTTTTCAAAATATAATGCATAGTGTTAGTAGGCCTAAATTTATTAGTCACATTCTTCCACTTGAGTAAACTTAGAATTAACTATCGCTACTTAAATATATAGGCTAGCCTATATATATATATATATATATATATATATATATATATATACAGGGTGCGATTTGAGAAAAAAACAGAGGGGGGGATGTTTTGAAACATTTTTATTCATAAAAATAAATCATGAGAACATGAACTTCATCACTGCATTTGCAGGAAATGTAAAATCTTTTTTCTTATTAACTCATGAAGGAGCCTATTTTCAATATTTTTATCTTTCCCAACACTGTGGTCCTTGTTAATTTGAGTCAACCTGGAACTGTGAGTTCTGCTGAAGCTGGGAGTTGCCGTCCATCGTACCTGTAGTAACATTCTCATTTGCAGTTTTAGGTTGTTGTTTTTTTTGTGACGGTCCTGTAAAATATGATGATATGCTGCTCTGGACCATTTTCATTGTTCCCAGCTAGCTAGATAGAGTTTTTGCGCTGAAATATTACATAAATATTTGTACTTGGTGACATTCTGAAAAGCCGTACATGGATCAAAGCTAATGGACAGGATCAGATAAATTAGCCGCAATGTCATCTATTGTCATATATCAGCTTCTGCTGAACCACGGATTGATTGCAAAGTTAAACCATCACAGTAGAAACAGTTTTACTGCTGCTGTTAAAGTAATAACGTTAACTTTACATCGCGATGCTGAGATACAGTGAAATGATAGAAAAGACAGATGCATTATAAATCTGTGTTAGTCAATTCGCCTCATTCGCGTCTACCGCTCCGCGCTAAACGCCTCATTCAATGCCTCATTCAGGACCTCTAGACGCGTGTAAACGCGTCTTTACATTGACATTGAAATCACTCGCGCCAGACGCTCAAGAGTGAGTGAGCAATCAAAAAACCTTTGCTTTAGCCCAGGCACGGCGCCAGGATTCCAGTTTTGGATGGGCCAGACCAATTGTGGGTGGGCCTTAAATTAAAGGAGAACTCCGGTCAATTTTAACATTGAGCTCATTTTTTTGTATATTTGGAGTGCTGTCAATACAGAGAACAACGACAAAAATCGGTGTTGCCTACACCGTGTTATCCTCTTTTTAAAATTTGCACCCTGTTGACTTCAATGGGGCAAGTTTTAAACCTGCTTTTAGCCTCTTAACATCCTTGATGTGTCATTACAAGTGCACAGGTCATGTGAGTGATTCCTTCGGAGTGAACGCGGGTGAATCTGACTGCAGTAGATGTGAAAGATATGAATAAAAATTATATTTATTTAGCCAGCGCTCATACCTGTATTTACATCCTGTTTTCGGTCGAAGTCCATAGTAATCGATTGTCGAGTTCACGCGCATGATCATAGGTACTAAACCAATGCGCGTGAACTCGACAATCGATTACTATGGACTTTGACCGAAAACAGGATGTAAATACAGGTATGAGCGCTGGCTAAATAAATATCATTTTTATGAATGTCGGACATAAATAGGTTACATGTCCGACATCTAGGCTGCGTTCAGCCCCGACAAAACGTTGCACAACGTTTTTTAAACAGAAACGGTGATGCGTTGAACACACTGTTCTGATGACGCAAGAGTTGCAACTATGGCAGCTGAGAAGGCCATTCTTTGTGTTCTTTGTGAAGAATTTTCTGAGCCTGAAGTCGGTATAAATATGTATTTAATACTACAAAATATGCCCGATGTTACAGTTACTGCACTTGCCGCCCAGAACAAAAGAGAACATCCCAATCGAGTGAAGGGATTGCTGAAACTGAAATGGAAGCACACATCTTACCTAATTCAGACTAAAACACATCTATTTAGCCTCACATACTGACTTTATTTGTAGTTCATACTGTTTTAATACCCTGTATTTTCTTTCTCATTTTTAGGAAAAGCACTTAATTACCATTGTTTATTTCTATACCAAATGTCATACACTTGCAATGAAGCTAAAAATATAAACAACTACATCATTATGTTGATATCCTTTTTACAATAAAACTTACGACAAACATATCCTCAGTTGTTGCATCGAACACATTTGTAAATTACTTTCATTGAACCCATTGTGCGAGTTCACTTTAATACCGCATGCTTTATATACATGTTGCTGCTGATTGGACTGCAGTTCTGACACACCCACCAAACAAGAGAAAACGTATCTCAAACCCCGTTGCACACCGGTGCACGCCGTTTCCAGGAAACATGACGTTCAACCCGGAAATCGTAGCAAAACGTTGCGCACCGTTTTGAACTTGAACGTGCCCCTAGTGTATCTATGACTTCGCACGACGGTGTAATTTACTTCCGGGTAAAGATAGGATCAGTCAAATGAAATACAATAAACGTAGGCTACAAATAAATATTACAAATTAAAAAACGATCGGAAATGTCGTCCAATTTTCTAATACTATTATTTGATGACAACAATACATTTGGAAAACAAAATACAGCCATTTCTGCTTTTTTTCTTTTAAACAAAAAACAAAGCTGCACCCTTTTTTAAATTTCATATTTAATTCCGAAATAGAATAATGAATGAACGAAAAAGTACACGGACCAAAAATGTATTAGCCTAGCCTTTTTACCCGTTATTATCAATCTAAATTAATCTCGTTTTTAATTTAACTTAATTTCGTTTTTCTTGATTTAAATTTCGTTTTTTCTTTATTTCAATTTCGTTTTTTCTTTATTTCAATTTCTTTTTTCTTTATTTCAATTTCGTTTTTCTTTATTTAAATTTTGTTTTTTCTTTATTTAAATTTTGTTTTTCTTTACTTAAATTTTGTTTTTCTTTACTTAAATTTCGTTTTTCTTTATTTAAATCTACCCTTTACTGTGTCAGTAATTTGTTAGTCAGAAAAATATTAGGCTACCTTAAAAGTATTGCTTAAGTTAACAGACCTGTGTGTGTGTGTGTTTAATATCACTAGTGCAGTGTATGTTCTCTGAGCATATAAGCCCTGCCCGCGTGAGCCACGCCACTTCCCGCTCGCGCTGTTCTGTAGTTTATTAAAAGTTTATTAATTCTGAACGTGTCGCGTCTCGTCTGTCTATCTATATTGCACCAAATGCGACACTGCACTCCCTTGTGAAGTCGATTGGATGAACGGTTCTCGAAATAATCAAAATGCAAACAGACACATAGAGATTCCTGCCTTTATTAGAGAGAAGAATATGTTCAGCCCCCTCTCTCCGAAGCTTCGAATATTCGATGTTCATTACCGAAGCTCAAAAAATGGTATTCGGACCAGCCCTAACTTCTCATACACTCTGGGGACATCAGAGACTTTTTTTTACATCTTGTGAAAAGGGGCATAATAGGTGCCCTTTAAATGTCAATTTACTAAGACTAATAAAACTATGGTGTGTTTTCCACCTCAACTTTAAGCTCCATGTTCTTACTACTGTACATGGGACACAAAAGCCTGATAAAACACATATGCACACTTTTTTTAGTTTTTGGATTACAAAAAAAACAAACACATTTTGTCTAAAAAAGGATCAGTAAACATTTCCAGTTAAAATAAAAAATTGTTTTACTGACTGTGTCCTATGTCAGGCTTTAAAGGGTTAACTGGTCAAAAAACAGATTCCTTTCATATTCAATAGAGCAACATTGTCCTGTAAATCCTCATGCTCTTTTAAAGTATGAACAATGTTTTTTCACATCCTGAACTATTCAAAGTCCCCCAGTGTAAAGTACAGGTACTGTAGGAGACTCAGAAGCGAAGACCAGGAGACTTGGTTGTATCTTCCACAGGATTCTTTATTGAGAACACGAGCTGTCAGTAGCTGCAGTCATTAAGTCTAACTATAGGCAGTGTACATTCATTGTAGTTTATATAGATTTTAGTGGGCAGTGCTTAGATATGGAGTAAGCACCTGGGTGACGACCTTAAACAAAGCATGCAAATGAAGTATCCAGGTTTAGGAACCCGCCCTAGACTCTAGAGTGTTACCAATCCTAATTCAATCAGCATAACTATTCAACAACTGGGATAGGGGCTCCAAGAGCCATTAAAGACAAAGGGTGAGAGTCTCAGTAATCTGACTCATTTCATTTACAATAGAGAGAACAGGACTGGCTGGAATCTCTTGCTGGAAACTTTGCTTAACAGCTGATATCATCATCATCATTACCTTAAATGCTAAATTCAATGTACTCTAGTTTAGTTTTTCTTGTTATGTTATGTGAGGACATAAGATCAGCAAATCTTAGCTTCTTAAATTTGTAATCCCACAGTACAGAAAAATAACATTGAAACATCATTGTTCATAATGTTGTGAAAGCTATAAGCAACAAGCATTTTGTGAATAGGTGACATTAACATGATGTTATATAGAATATTGCAGTATTGGTGACTATACTACAAGCTGTAACAGCAGCCTCTATGCATTGCAGATCTTTGGAGGCTTGACAACCTCCAACAGAGCTCTCATTTATTGGATAATGATCGATTTCACACTTTCCATCCACTACACAGTGTTTAAAGAGATGACTCATAGAACCTCACCGCATGATCATCCAGCTGGGGCTAAAACAGGGTGAGATATATTTAAGTCTACTTAACTATTACAGTGGCTTGCACTTTAATGGAGAGCTCAATATAGGTTTCCAGACCACGTGTTTTGTCTAGAGACTAAGGAAAAGGTGTAGAAGACAAAGCCAGTATGATACAGTGTGATTATTCCTGGATTAATGCAGCATCTTTAAGATTATTTAAGAGCAAATGTGTACCAGTGTGCATCGCAAATGTCCGCAGAGGGCATTAATGGACAGCTTATTTATTGAATGGAAAGATTAAAGAGTGCAAAGGAGAGAAAAGCGATGTGTTACAAACAGCTAGATGGGGAACAACAGAATTAAAGACATGATCAGAAAGAGGCATGAGGGGTACCTGGAACTGTGCTTGCAATAACTAACCAGATTTTAATGTAGATACTCCCTTAACACAGTAGCCTATCCACAGTTGCTTTTTAGTTGAATGGAGCAGTGGTTACAGTTAAATTTGTGAAAGCCAACGGTATTTCACATTCTTAGCTCCCTATAAGGCATTTTATTTGGTGCAGACACTTTTTCAATGAAACAGCATATATGGCGCCTCCCGGGTGAAGGGAACATGATTCACGCTACTTCCTCCATTGATCTTCTCACTGACAGGAGACACCCATAATAAAGATGTTATCAACCAGTCTGGGAATCTGTAGGCTTTTACCTTTAAATTTGTGGTTAGAGTAAAATCCCTTACAGCAACCAAATGATCTATAATTTCTCTGTACTTTTGACTGTACACCAACAATGATATTTCTCCGTCAATAGACATTCAAAATAAAGTGTGATGATCCTACAAATCAATTTTTCTCATCACGATCACCAATATAGAACACAGGGGTCAACTGGGGCTAAGAAGTGGATCTGGACTTTCTGGCACAGATAGGCGCACCACACCCAGTCCACAACACTCCACACCATAAACCCACCAGCTCATTATGCACAGAGCAATTTTTAATACCACTTACTAACACACAATATATTACAATACAGAAATATAAATGCTATTATTTTTTTTTTTATTGAAATGCTTACCATTACCATCAATTAATGACTGGTATACTTCTTTACATCATTATATGTCTTTCCTGCTGTACATGGCAAATAGTAACTAATTTTGAAGAATTTTTACACAACTATTTAGAGGGGAAGTTTAATATATCTAAAGTTCAAAACTTACCATAAAATCAGTCATTCATTTGCTTACATCTTACCTTACATTCTTCAAAAATAAATCCTGCCTTCTTTGATTTGATTGGCTACTTTATCTCAAACATTTTGACTTTGACAAGCGCTTTTAAACCGCTGCGTCTGAGCACACTAAAAAGATTAGAATTTTTGACTCAAGTGGGCCGCGCGGACCATTCGTCTGGGATAATAGGCTTATTATCCTTCGGAAGGATAGGCTACGTAAACTCACTATAATTCATTATTTATATATTTATTTATATATATTTACGTGGCAATGGGCCAGCCCACATTGTACAGTAGCCCACCGGAATGGCCAGTCTCCAGATGGCCAGTCTGCCCCTGATAGAACACCACAGACATATATAAGAGAAGCTGCCTGGATCTCATATCAAAGCTCTAATCATAAGAAATCATGACTTCTGCCGTGTTCTTTCATGTCATTATTTTACATGGTTTAGAGAGCATCTAATGGGTGGTATTGTGGAGATCAATGATAAAATATGTGACAGACATGGAACAGGTCCATACAGTGTTTACTGATTTATGAGAGGTAATGACTGATCATGCACCTCCAGTACAGGTTTACAGGATATTGCTGGTAATGTTGAGGACAGTTGTTATGGGTTCCCATTCAGTCAGTCACGTTCAGCGTTATGTCGATACTGACGTATTGGGGTCTCACTTGGGCAGAGCCGCCTTAACCTAATGTTAGGCCCCGGGGCTGAGAGGTTTTGTAGGCCCCCCATCCCCTCGATTTATAGAGTCTCATTTTAAAAAAGTGTAATATAGGTAGTGAGTTTTCCCTCTTTGAGCCAGAAAACACCATAAAATTGTTATTAATATATCACTGAGCCCACTTGAGCATAAACACAAGACACTTTATTTAAGGCGAGACACTACAGGTGAATAGGGTAAAATTTTAAAATAATAGATATCACCATGAAACTTCCTCAGTTGATTACTTTCACAAGTATATAAAAAAAATGTATTACAAGTTTTAGAAATTTGGATGTTTAATTATGCAAATTAGGCATTATCTCATTAAATATGCACGATTTTGCATATATTTTCGGTAGATAGATATGAACATATGATAAAGCCAGGTGAAAAATTATTTTTTCATTTTGTTTACACACAAGATGAAAATAAAAACTCAGAGGGATTTCAGGATATATGCTTTCATTACCTAGGGAATCAAAATATACTGTCCATAGCCATAAAAAATAGATTTTCACCATATTTTTTTTATTAAAATATCACATAAATCAGGCTAGGAATGATTTATTAACAAATCCCTCTGAAAATATCTTCAGAATACTGCTAAGTGTATAACTGGAAAGTTTGGTGTACACAGGTGCTACATAGGCTGAGATGTTTCTACTGGAGAATGACAAAAACTCATTTTGAGAAAACGGCAGTTAAAGATTTAAATAGCTCTAAATGAGAAATCGTCGTAGCTTTAAATCCCCCTTTGGACATTCACGATTGGTTACTGATAGAAAGGAAATGCCCATATTTGGGTTACATAGCGTTGTGCAGGAGACTCAGAGCTTCACAGTGATACCGGTCATGACAGACTTCAGTAAACAGACGGAGCTCGGCGTGTCGCGTTGTAATGCTAACTTCCTGGTAAATTCGGGAGAAACTTACAGCCGCAAGTAAACAAAATGTAATAAAATAAACATCTTAATGTATATTTTCAACGTTTTCTTTATAGCAGCTTGAAAGAACACATATTGAAGGAGTAAACTAGCCCAAAATCTCAAAATTGACCACTGCATGAAAATCGATGTTTTTGCCTGCCGTGTCTCGCCTTAACAACCACACACAGTAACTAAATTTCAACTTTATGCAAATGAGAAGCGAGCGACAACCAATAGGAAAGAAGCCTTGTGGAGCTCAGCTCCCCGTCACCGTCTCCAGTGCAGGCAAGACAGAAGAGTTCGAGGGTGATTTCACTGTTTATATGATTTGACTGTAACTAACCACAAACATGGATATAATAAAATGATGCATGGAAAAGAAACTGTCGACAGTCTCAGTGAGTTTAATTCATACATTTATAGTTCGAGTGTTGTAGTTTTATGATGCAAGTTTAGCACTGCTGCAGTTCACTTTACAGTTTCCCCTGCATTATGTTGACTATTAGGGACAAGAAAATTTATTATTTGTTAAATTCGGATGACGTTTTAGTAATTTATGACAGTATGAGTGAGTTTAATTTGTAGATTGATCGATCGTTAATCTAGTAAATTATTTAATCCACTGAACACTGTTGTGTGGTAATATAAAAACACTCTCCCGAACAGCATACTGTTTCTTTTGAGCCTAATTCCTAGTTAAATTAAAATAATATAGTTGTATCACTTGTGATGGTGTTTTGTATGTGGCCAGACGAGCAGTCTACCAATAACATTAGAGCGACAGCACTACCAACGGCCACAAGCGACTTCACAGTATAGAGACTAGCGACATACAGCGACAAAATCTGACAAGTTACAAAACAATATGACCTTTTCAGCTCATCATGAACCTGAACATGGGAGGCCCCTGAACTTGGGAGGCCCCTGGGCTTCAGCCCAGGTAAGCCCGTGCATTAAGGCGGCCTTGCACTTGGGACCCAAACACATCTGAGTAGTAAGAAAATGGGCCAATGTGTCATGGTGTGGTGCAGGCAAAAGAAGACGAGGGAGAATCAAAAGTTCCAATGCAAACTTTTACTAACAATATAATTCCAACAGGTACAGACAGGCAGAAGGTACACGCACACTAAATAGGACTGAGAACAGACAATGACAGACTGAACAGAAAGGAACTAAATACAAACACTGATGAACACTGATAAACAGAAACCAGGTGACATAGATGATGATGATGATGAACTAACACAGGTGATACAGATGAACTGATAAAGAGCAGGTGAAAGGCAGACAGAAGGTAGGAGGGACCAGGGCGGAGCAGGCGGCCAGGGCGGAGCCGACGGAGGGAGGAGCCATGGAGGAGGCAGGGCTGACGACTCAAGGGGCCCGACTAACGGGGGTGGAACAGGTGGGAGAGGAGACCAGGGTGGAGCCGGAGAGCCGACTCAGGCTCAGGGAACAGACTCAGGCTCAGGGACAGAAGACTCTGGATGGGCGGTCTCTGCGGGACAAGACTCTGGACGGGCAGTCTCGGTGGGATGAGACTCTGGACGGGCGGTCTCGGCGGGACGAGACTCTGGAACAGGGACAGGAACAGGTCTGGGAATATGGACAGTCCTTGGGGCAGGAACAGGTCTGGGAACAGAATGGGAAACAAGTATCAGCGTGGCGGCAGCCATCTTGGCTGAGGGCTCGGGCGGTGAGGCGGCGGCCATCTTGGCTGAAGACTTAAGCGGTGAGGCAGTGGCCATCTTGGCTGAGGGCTCAAGCAGTGAGGCGGCGGCCATCTTGGCTGAAGACGAGGGCTCAGGCATGGCGTGCATGACCTGAAGAACAGGTTCATCAGGCATGACATGAAGATCAGGCTGGTCAGGCAGTGTTCTGGATCGGGGCACGACCCTCTCCAGACACCTATTGACTGTCTCTTTCCAGTCCAATCCTGTGGTGTCTGGGAGGTCGCTTTGGTGGTGTAAAGTTGCCTCGATCCAGAACAGGGTCCTTTGGGTCTCAACATCCAGGGTGCTGGTGGCGGCAAGACACATAAAGTTCTTCACAAATGAAGAAAGATTAGGGTTCTCCTGAGCCAGGACGATTATTCTGGCCCTATCGTCCATTTTTGGGCGGTTCGTTCTTCTGTCACGGTGTGGTGCAGGCAGAAGAAAACGAGGGAGAATCAAAAGTTCCAATGCTAACAATATAATTCAAACAGGTACAGGCAGGTAGAAGGTACACGCACACTAAATAGGGCTGAGAACGGTCAATGACAGACTGAACAGAAAGGAACAAATTTAGTAAAAAAAATGTATTTAAAAGTGTTAAATACAAACACTGATGAACACTGATTAACAGAAACCAGGTGACATAGATGATGATGATGAACCAACACAGGTGACACAGATGAACTGATAAAGGCTGTCAAGGAAACAAAAGAGTGGGGGGAAATTAGAACGAAGGAAGACACGTGACTATGAACATACAAACAAACACTGACACGTGACACAATGTAAATTGGAGAGTGAGATTTGCCTGTCTAACCACTCCTACACAGACATACGGGTATATAAGTCTGCTGGCAACTCACTCTTTCAGATTCAGAGATTTGCTCAGATTTGCTTCGGAGCCGAGAGGTTCACCTCTTTGTAACGCCTCGCAAAAGATGTAGCTGACGCTGGTAGGTCAGCTGTGGTTATGACATATTGGTGATTTCAGGGGTTAATGTTTATTTTTTATGACTTTATAATATAAAGGCATATTTCTGTGTGTGTGCCCATATTATAATTTTGTTAGCATTGTATTTTATTGTTACTCACAGTTTATCTAAGTTTAGTGTCATGTGACTCTCCCTGATTTAATTCACCTGGAAGTCTTAGCGTCAACTGAATGGTGCGACCGCCGACCCCAGGGGGGGTTATGTTTTGGTTTTGTGTCTTTAGTGGTGTTGTGTGTAAAATTATGGTTTGTTTCAATAATTAAAAATGGACATCAGTACTTTGTGGAAGCGTGGACTGTTTAATAACCAGCGAGTAGTTACAAAAGACCTTGTTCCTGATCGGGAGAGCATTATTTCTGATCTAAAAGAGCTTGCCAGTGAAAGGGCCCATTCAGCTTTGTTTCGCCATTCATATAATAGCTTTTACACAGTTAAGTGCAGCAATTCACACTTAGGTGCAAAAGAGCAGATTTCCTTAAAAGAGCAAGCACGGGTGGCATTTTAAAGATGCTTCTCCACCCGTGCATTCCTGGATGTGGTCGTTTCCTAGCCTCATCTGACGGCCACAAAGGCAGGTATCTGATGCGTAGACCGCCTAACCCCGCCCCCATACCTTTCTTCCCGGAAGTGCATGAAAAGTTTAGGCAGTATGGAAGGCAGACAGTATCAAAATCTTCTTCAAAAGTTCTTCCTTTTTCACTAGTCTCGATGGTGGGGTGGTCAGGGGCTTCGTGGGGATTCCCCAGGTGAAGTGTGCAATTGCGGTGCATTTAGGCTTACAGTGTCGCTGGACAGGCTGCCTCCGCCTTGCATGCGATGGCCATCCTGCAAGTCCACCAGGCCAAAGAACTCAATGCACGAGGGTGTTTTTGAGCTGGGGTTGATGCAGGAACTGCGCATGGTGACTGACCTTGCCCTCTGGGAGACAAAAGTCACAGCACGGGCCCTCGGCCAGACGATGTCCACCTTGGTCGTCCAGGAGCGGCATCTCTGGCTAAACCTTGCAGAGATGCGAGATGTCGACAGACTGTGCTTTCTTGACACTCCCATCTTGCAAGGTGGCCTCCTCTGTGACATTGTCCAGGACTTTGCCCAGCAGTTCTCAGCAGTCCAGAAGTAGACTGAGGCAATCAAGCAAACATCCTGCCCTCGTTTGACACCTCTGCCACCAGCCCACTGCAGGCTTCCCCCCAGTCTGCTCATCGCCAGGGGCTTCCCCCTGTGGCCCTATGAAATGCTCCAGTGTGGCCAGAAATACCTTAGCCGTGATGTCAAACACCCCACAGGAAGGTGACACTGCCCTTCCCCCAGGCCAAACGGTCCCTACGGTCAGTGAAGCCGCCCTGAGACAGGCAACCCAGAGATGGAGGGCTCATTCACTGTCTCATTCTGACAATTGCTGGCTCATTCGGACAATCAGACTCGGCTACGCGATTCAGTTCATCAGGAGTCCCCCAGTTTCAGTGGTATCCTATTTACTTTGGTGGCAAATAAAGACGAAGGACGCAATAGAGCCTGCCCTTCCAGCCGAGATGAAATCAGGATTTTACAGTCCGTACTTATCATATCCAAGAAAGGCGGTGGGTTATAGATGATCTTTTATCTGCGAGTCTTGAATCGGGCTCTTCACAAGCTCCCGTTCAATATCCTAATGCAGAAATGCATCCTCACGTGTGTTCGCCCTCAAGATTGGTTTGCAGTGAGCGACCTGAAAGACGCATGCTTTCATGTCTCGATTTTACCTTGACACAGACCATTTCTTCAGTTTGCTTTCGAGGATCGGGCTGTTTACCAGCACAAGGTCCTTCCCTTTAGGCTGTCTTTGTCTCCCCGTCTCGCTAAGGGAGATGGGCATTCACATTCTGAACTATCTTGATGACTGACTAATTTTAGGTCACTCTCAAGATCTGTTATGCGAACAAAGGGACCTGGTGCTCAGGCACCTTAGCCATGTAGGGCTTCGGGTCAACTGGGAGAAGAGCAAGCTCTCCCCTGTGCAAAGCATCTCTTTTCTCAGAGTTGGACTCTGTCAATATGACGGCACGCCTCGCAAACGAGTGCGCACAGGCGGTGCTGAACTGTCTGAATTCGTTCAGGGGGAAAACAGCGGTTCCACTGAAACAATTTCAGAGACTCCTGGGGCATATGGCATTCACAGCCACGGTAACACCGCTTGGATTGATGCATATGAGCATCTTCAGCACTGGCTAGAGATGGGTATGGTGCCGCGGCACTCTCTGTGTGATGATTACTCTGGTCTGACACAGAACATTCAGCCCTTGGTCAAAAAGAGGCCAGGGGAGCAAATACAGGGAAAATAACACAGGTCCAAGGATTGATCCCTGCGGAACACTGCAACCAAGAGGTTGGAAGATGAGTAATGCCTCAGACATACTGTGAAACACCTATTTGAAGTAAGAGCCAAACCACTGTAATACAGTACCATGAAGTCCCACACAATACTCTAGGCGTGACAGAAGTATGTTGTGGTCAACTAAGACAAATGCAGTGCTTAGATCTAAAAGGATTTTCCCTGAAGATGTTATTTGAGACTCTTAAAAGAGCAGATTCAGTACGATGTAGAGCATTAAACCCTGATTAAAAAACTGAATTGCTAGACTTTTCTGTAAAGAAAGATTGTAATTGGGCCAGTACAACTTACTCCATGATCTTTGAGATAAAAGGCAGGTTTGGAAAAATTAGGAAGAGACGTAGGATCAAGATTAGGTTTTTTAAGATATGGGGCCCTATCTTGCACCCAGCGCAATTGACTTTGTACACCGACGCATGTATCATTCCTATTTTGCACCCGCGCACAGCCGACTTTTCCCTCCACAGACGCACGTCGGTTAACTAAGAAATACACTTGCGCTCCCCGGGGTGGTTCAGCGCAGAGAGGAGGCGTGTTCCGGCACAAACGTTCCCTCATGCTATTTTGCAGGTTTAGAAAACAATTCCACCACTGACCGAAAAAAACTAGTTTAAAAGTCAGTGGCGCGTTACGCATGTTATTCATATGCTATTTTAAGGGCGCATGCTTGGCCATAATCAATGTAGCGTGTGCACAACGCGCATACACTTTGATTCTCTCATCTACACACAGACGCAGCAGGTTTCATTTTTGCAAATCATAGCCTACATTATTACGATAGATAGATAGATAGATAGATAGATAGATAGATAGATAAACAGTTTATTATAAAAGCATACATCTAGCTTACACATTTACCCAAATTATCATACGCCTGTTTAACCAAAGTTAATTTGGGTGTGTTTCTCCATCCTCAACGTCCCTGACGAGAACGTCGGTCTCCTCGGCTGTGAACCGCTCCTCGCGTGCGCCTGGCAAATCCGCCGTTATAATAGGAATCCGCTATAGAACAAGCGCGCCTGCTCTTAAAGGGAATGTGAGATGTCGCTCTGATTGGTTTATTTCACGTTACGCCCAAACCACACCTATGAATAATGAAGCTACTTCAGACCAACCCATTTTAGATTTGCGTCGGGCGCAAGAGTCATTTATCCCGCCGGTATAATAGCAACAGCGCCCAAGACCCGCCCACAAATTTACTTGCGTTTTGCGCTTGATACTTGCGTTTCAGATCGTTAAAATAGGGCCCATGGTGTTACCACAGTATGTTTAAGGCAGGCTGGAATGGTGCCGGTAAGTAAGCATTTATTAATTACTGATAACAGACTCGGACCAACTGCATCTATAATAGTTTTGAGGAAATGTGGAGGCATAACGTCATGTAGGCATAATGTAGGCTTAAGATGATTCACATTCTCCGTACACAAGTGCAAGTTGAGCGGCTCAAACACAGACAAATGCAGCAAATTCGATAAGAAAGTCTGTGTTTTGCTTGGGACAGCACCCCAGAGCAACAGTGACAGGGTTTACTAGCAGTATTTGAGATAATTGCACCTCAAAACTACGATACAAAACAGTAAAAAGGGATTGACAAGGATAAATGTTTTTGAAAACCATCACTAGACCTCCACTGCGACCAGACGGGCGTGGGGTATTAAACAATTTACAGCCTTGTGGAACCAGTTCAGTAAGCGAGCATAATTCACCAGGCTTAATCCATGAGGAATCATCCCAAGACAAAGCATGGAAGAGGAAACGGGGATAATAGCGAAATGCCGCTGGACTTGAGAGACTTAAGACTTGAGACGTCAGTCCATGGACCAGCTGATCTCCCCATGAGGACAATAGATGCTGTTTAGCGTTCTCCGATGTCTCCCATCCAGTTTTCAGACGCACAGCAAAGCCTCCCCGTTTACCACGCCTCCTCCGGCGAGTTCTTCTAGGTCGATCCATTGGACACATACATAGGTGCATATCAGCAACTGCCCTGTGGATGTTAAGCAGTGATAATAAAACCGATGGTCATAAACCAAGGTGGAATTACAATTTGTGATTAAAAGGGAGATAAATAAAAGAATAACAAATGCCAAAGGCAGAGACACAGAGGACAGAAAAACGGCAAGTCAACACAGCTTGTTCCAATCCTGTAATACTGTAAATGTTTGTCTTGTGCTTTCAGAGATACTGCTGCACAGTCCACATCAGTTAAGCTTAATCAGAAACAGCAGCAGGGCTTGACTTTTTTGCTTACAAGCCACTGTGACTAGTGGTTTTCCAAAGTTACTAGCCACTCAGCATTTTCACTGGCCACAATTTTGACATCAATACCATGGGGAAAAATTCTCATATATATATATATATATATATAGTTCACTCGTAAAGACCGGCATTTTGTCATCATTTTGTTTGTATTTGACCGTATAAGTGCAAAAAGCAGCGGAAAAACTCAATTTTATAGCGAGAAGCGAGTGAATGAGTGGAGGTGGGCTTGTGTGTCAACTCGCTGTTGGCGGCAGCTGGTATTATGTATTCTTCAAAAAATGAGTATTGGAAGCATTATTTTTCAGTATATCTTAAGCTTTATTTTTCTGTTTATGTATTGAAAAATGTATATTTTTGACAACACTACATTGCACACAGTTTATTATTTCAGATGCCTTTTAAAAGTACAATTGAAAAATGTATAGCCTATGTTATATATATATTTCAACCTTCCAAGGTGGCTAGTTACACACCACTGCTGAAATTAAGTTGGTGGATGTTAATGTCAAGCCCTGAACAGCAGTATGACAAAAAGACATTTTTCCACCCACATAAGTGTGTTTTGTGTTTTTGGACGACCCAGCTCAGAAGCAGATAAGCTGGCTCCTACATGGAAAGGACCATATAACATTCTGAGGAGGATCACATCCGGCTAAAGCCTTTCATGGGTTCTTTATAGAATTAACCTGTCAGTTCCTCTCTGGTATCTGTGCCTCCTGTTGTGGATAGTGCTGAGGCCCCTCACTCAGTTTCCCTCACTGCATTGTCAGGAGCTTTACCTTTTTGACCCCCAACCCCACCTTTATGTGCCTTACAAAGACAAAACAGTTCAAAAGATATTTTGAGGAAATTTTTTTTTTTTTTATTAAATAACATTTGAAAAACCTGTATAAACTGAACACCAAATAACAATATTAACTATGCAAATTATTAACAATATACCTAAGTAAAATAAATTATATAGCCAAAGCTATAACACTTCTGTTTTCTTTGTAATAAAATACTGTTGAAAAACAAAAAGTAAAAAAACTAAAGTCCATAGTGGAGATGATTCGAGCATGTTGAAAATTCTTCTTCAATCAATCTTACATTTACAAAGAAAATTAAATGGTTACTGTTTTTTCACACTGAGGTAACTGAGGCTTACTGTATGTGCTGTAAACCACAAATCAAGTAAGTAAACAAATCAAGTAAGTAAACATTAAACAAATAAACAACTTCTTTCTCTTAAGAAAACCAAACTCGTTGTGGATTTGATTTAAGGGAGTTGAAAATTCTTCTTCAGAAACACCATCATGTCCACATTATCTGGTGAGAGGCTTGCTCTCTGTGCTGTGACAATGTCCCCTGCAGTGGAAAACACTCTCTCACTGGGGACAGATGTGGCTGGGATTCCAAGGTACATTTTAGCCAACTTGGCTAAATGGGGGAACTGGTTCTGGTTGTCCTTCCACCACATAAGTGGATTTGACTCCAATGAGAGGCTCTGCACTGCTCTGTAATGCTGCACCTCCTCATCCACCACTGCAGACAAAGGCTTGGATGATGACGATGCCTGTTCCATTGAAAAGAAGTCTCCGAACAGTTCAGCCATCATTGGTGCTTTTTTGGATGGAGGAGGACAGTTACTGCAGCTTGAGGCTATCTCTGATTGTTCTTCCATTGAAGTCTGGGCCTAACAGACAAAAAAAATCCATTACACAATTGCATTTGCAACATAATGTTAGATACAATGGAGGATATGAAATCCAGGACAATTACACGAATAAAGTTAGTTTAATAAAGTTAAGTATTTTTTATCTGACTATATTTAAATACTGTTTTTAATTAAATAAGCCTAACTGATTTACACAGCACTTTATTTAATATATTAATATTAAAACAATCAAATACCTGAACAATCTGTGAACAATTGCAACATAATGTTAGATACAATGGAGGATATGAAATCCAGGACAATTACATGAATAAAGTTAGTTTAATAAAGTTATGTATTTTTATCTGACTATATTTAAATACTGACTTTAAATACTGACTTTTATTAAATAGCCCTAACTGATTTACACAGCACTTTATTTAATATATTAATATTTAAACAATCAAATACCTGAACAGTCTGTGAACAATCTTCCAGAATTCTCTCAGTCAGACTCTTGAAGATTGTGTCATGGGTGGTCTCATCAAGGAAAGGTAGAGATTTGAAACGGGGGTCAAGTGCAGTGCTCATATGAAGAAACTGAATTAGTGCCCTATCCGAATCAGGGTATCTGTCCTCGAAGTCATGTGCAATAGCAGCTTTGATGTCTTTCACTACTGTTGAGTCAGAGACACTGTGCTTCATGGAGGCCAGGATTCTGTGTTTCAATGGCACGATCATTGAAATAGTTGGCATCTGCTCAATGCTCATGAGGGTAGTCACGGTTTTCAAAGGTTTAAGAACCTGGACCACGTCCTCAGCTAGTTTCACATCATCATCAGACAGAGTGATGATGTCTTTAATGTTCTTCTTGACACTCTTCTTCTTGTCTGTTAATGCAGAGAAAACAGCAGCCTGCTGCTCAAGGTAGCGTTCGAGCATGTCGTGGCTCGAGTTCCACCTAGTAGCCACATCCTGGACCAGCTTGTGTAAGGGCAGCTGTAGCATCAGCTGTTTCTCCTTCAACACAGCTGCAGCTGTTGTGCTGCGGTGGAAAAACGTGACCACTTTCCTCACTCTGCCAAGGAGTCGGGACATGTGGTGAACGCCCATCCCTCTCTGCGCAGCCAGATTAACAGTGTGAGCAAAGCATCGTATATGCGGTGAAAATCCGGCCGCTTCGACAGCATTGGAAATATTTCTGGCGTTGTCTGTTGTCACGGGAACGGGGACGTTTGTTCTGCTGATTTTCCAATCTATCACAGCCTCTTTAAGTATTTCCGATAAATGGTCGCTTGTATGGCTCTCATACACAGCGCGTGTTTGGAGGACGGGGTTTGCTATTTTCCAATCGGCCGTAATATAGTGTGCGGTTATGGTCATAGCTGTCTGTGGCACGGGACGTCCATCCATCGGTGGTGATTGCGATGGATTCAGCAGTACTCAACCCTTCCTCCACCTTAGCCTTTATTTTCTCCAGAAGTTTTGGTAGCACATTTTGAGAGAAATGCGCCCGGCTTGGTAATGCATAACGGGGCTCGAGCACACTAAGTAAATACTTGAATCCCTCGTTTTCAACAACCGAAAAGGGGCGCATATCCAGTGAAATAAAAATTCCAATTGCATCAGTAATTTTTTGTGCTCGATCTGAATTGGCTGGAAACTTTGCTTGGAATAAACTAGGCAGTGTAGGCTGCTGCTGTTGGGTTGTTTTCTGTGCACGAGCTAAACTGATGTCGGGATGGTGCCTTAAGATATGCATCTGCATGTTGGTTGTGTTGCCGGCCGGTTGGGGAAGCTTCTTGAAACACTTACGGCAAATTGTGTGGGTCTTGTCAACTACACGATTACCATCCTTGTTCTCCACCGGGTAGCCGAAATGTTGCCATATTGCTGACTTAAAAGTATTAGGAGGGTCCGCGATCTCTGGATTGTTTGCCATGATGTTTCCTCACGTTCTTCAACTAGCTCGTGTGACGCGTCACATGATTGGAAAGCTTAAGGTAGCACACGTATAATGTCTACGAATTTTATAATGTTAACTTCAAATAATACTAATAGTAATTTAAAGATGTGGTAGCATTGGATCTGGACAGGAAGGATAACTCTGGGAGCTGGAAGGGGTGTGTCGCAATTCTGCCTTCTCACATCGCGATACAGGTTCGTGGACCTGCGTATCGCGATTTCGATTTCATATCGCATATCGTTACAGCCTTAGTACTGTATAATGCACATACCTAGCTTCATACAATATTTTGGTATAGGAATGTGATACAGCATATGAGGAATATGTTATACTAAGGTTGTTTGTGGAGTAATTTGGTATACCACATGATATACATTTTTATGCAATATTACACTTATGCAATGTTGGTGTTGTCATGTTAGTATGTTGTTGCGACCTAAATAAGTTGTGTTATTCAGTATTATGTTGAGATAGAAATTATTTTATCATTATTTTATTTTATTTCACTATTGGTTAATTCATTATTTTATTTGGTGAAGAGATTGGAGTTTGCACCGATACGAAATCAATAAATAAAGGTTACACATAGCAATATCACACAAACATATTAAGACTAAGTTGTGGTGTTTAATTCCTGAATAAATATAGTATTGTTGAATGAAACAGTTGAGTGAAGATCTAAATTTTATCTTTAAGTAGTAGATTATCTTTAAAGGCTGCCTTTTTTACATCTGGCTGGGGGACTACCGATGAAAATTAGCACTTTTGAGCTAACTCGGGTACATTTGCACTGTCCCCTTTCAAATAAAGAATAAATGAAATGAATGAATGAAATGACTCACTTTTACAAAACAACAAAAGCTGGAAATATTTAAATTTATTTAAATGCTAAAGTTCCCCCTAGGCATCGCTATATCGACAAACTATAGAAACTCCATTGCTTTCAATTGCTTGCCTTAAGCTTGTCTCCACACTTGTGTTTATTTGGAAACTTAAATCGATTACACATTTAATTCTTTGCAAGTACTGTAGAAATTATTTTTATATTATGCTTTATTAGATGTTTTTGAAGACCTAACCCCAGATCCTAACCCTAGACCTCAACCCTGACCCTACCCAGCAAGCAATTTTGCGTTTAAAAGACGTCTAATAGCCGTCCAAACACAGCCCTGACGTCTAGGCTAAAACAAGGCTGAAAATTTAATAGACGTCTAAACGTAGCCCAAGAATAGACTAGACGTCAATTAGACCGCTATTGAATGACTACATATATACATCTAATAGACAGTGAATATTAGTCTAGGCTAAAACAAGCCTAAATTTGGGCTGTCAGTGAAAATTTAATAGACGTCTTAACGTAGCCCAAGAATAGACTAGTCATCAAATAGACAGCAAATTAATTACTACATATAATAGACAACAAAATACAACTTAAGGATTCTGCTTACTCAAATATAACACACATACATGACAATCCATCCCAAAAAAATAAATATAAACTTTTATTAAAAACAATATAAAAATTTACAACTTAAGAAAATAACAAATGAAATGTACAATTATGACACTTATTAATTATACAATTACAATTATGAAAATAAAATATAAATATAATAAAAAAAATATAAAGATTATAATAAAAACATATTGGAAATTAACTTAAGAATGAAAAAAAAATTTTTTTAAACAACAAGTATAGCTAGGTATAACTTACATAACTGTAAAGTTTGGGTTATTTATTCTCTTAACTCTCAACAGTGAATAAATGATAGATTGTTTTTATTTCTATACCCCCCACCCCCTGCTCTCCCTGGTGCTTGTTTGAAATGCTCCCCAATTGCATTTCTCAAGTTGAACTCTTTTGCCGCTGGGAAGTTGGTCATCACGGCATCTGCCCAAAAAAACTCGGCCTCTCAGTCAATGCCATTCTTTTAAGTAGTTGAGATCCATAACTGTTGAATATGATAATTAAAAAAATACATCATAATTGAATGTGCATCACTGTTACCGCATAAGACATGTTTGACTACTAACATCATGATTTGAAATTAAAATATACAGTAGATTTTTTTTTTTTTTTTTTTTTTTTTTTAATTGGAATATGCAAGATGTACATAAATTGGGATCACAAACAGGGAAAACAAATAAACAAACAAACAAACAAGCAAAACAAAACCAATACAGTCAGGAACTGACAAATGCGTGTGTTTGTGTGTGTGCGTGCGTGCATGTGTGCATGTAAAGGTAACTGGGTGGACGTGTCACAGTACATACTTTGAAGAACAAGAGATAGAGAAAAAAAAAAGGAAGATATATATATATACAAATAAACATACATACATAAACATGTATAAGTCAGTATATGAAAACAAATAACAGATATAAATAAAACAAATATAAAGAAATCAATCAGTGGTAAGCAGTGATTACCAAAAATACTATAACGTCTACTACTACAACTACTACTTCAACAACCACAACTACTACTACAGTCTCTACTTCTACAATAACTGCTACAACTACAACCACAACTACTACTACAGTCTCTACTACTACATTAACTGCTACTACTACTTCAACAACCACAACTACTACTAGTCTCTACTTCTACAGTAACTGCTACAACTACAACCACAATTATTACTACAATCTCTACTACTACATTAACTGCTACTACTACTTCAACAACCACAACTACTACTAGTCTCTACTTCTACAGTAACTGCTACAACTACAACCACAATTATTACTACAATCTCTACTACTACATTAACTGCTACTACTACTTCAACAACCACAACTACTACTAGTCTCTACTTCTACAGTAACTGCTACAACTACAACCACAATTATTACTACAATCTCTACTACTACATTAACCCCCTGAGGTCGGCTATCGCGCCGGCGCGATAGGCTCGTTTTTTTCCGTATGAGTGCAAAAAAATAATAAAATAAAAATATTAATTTTTATCTTATATGCTTGTGTTATACATCAATCTATCCTGTTAAGTGTGTATTATGTTTGTGTACACTCACAATAAAAACAAAGTGTTGTGCTTTTCGCCAAATAAAGAAAATAAACACGAAGCGAGTTCTGCCTTCTCTCTGTCCGTGTAGTTCATTCTGAAACGCGTCCGAAAATGAATCATAACTCAGCGAATACTTCTCACACAGGCACGTGAGATATGTCTTTATGAAGCTTGAAATCTCCTCTTTTAAGTGAAGTAATTTATATAAAAAACAAATGTTTTCAACTCATGTAATCCGTTTGAAAGCAAGGAGAGGTACCGTTTTTCCTTCTGCCTCATTATCTCTATAATCAGCTGCGGCCGCCCCGCCCCCGGCGCGATTCACATGTAAATAGTTAGATGATCTAGTATGCAGCGCACCCGCCCCCCGATCAATGCCATAAAAAGTTTCTTCATCAGACTTACTGATAGTTCATCGCGTTTTGAGTATGACACGCTTCTCCGGTAATAAAGCCGCCCTTCAGATGATTCTGGACGGCGAGGAAGAATGCACCTTTTCCTCAGAGGAAGATTGTAACTCAGACGACGAACGGCAGCATTTTGAAGAGCGAATTCCGCCGAGAACACAATTTCGGAGTAAGTTTTACTTAAAAGTCTTTTGTCTTTTATTTTTCGTGTTCGCATTTATGAGGAAAAAACAATATTACGTGACAGTTCTCCATTATGGACGCGAGCGCTCTAAAAAAATCACTAAAAGACTTTCAAACTTTCACAGAGACCTCAAAACAGAAAGTACAAATCCTTTCTTTAAAACGAATTTCGTTTTGTATCAATTGTATCTTACTTTTAATAATTTTTTCATTAACAAATTTCCTGGATTTAAACTGCAAATTAACATTTATATTTCTTATAATAAAAATGAAAGACCTATGTTACAGACATATGAAAGACAACATTTCGTTGATTAGTTTTGGATAGATTATACATTTTTAATGTAAAATATCTGCCACCTCAAATAAGCTTTTGTTTGCCAATATTTGCTTATGTTAAATATAATATGTTTTGTCAAAAATAAAGTTATCAAATAATCAATCAAATCCTTAACTTTGAAATATGTATGATAAAATGTATACTTTAGTTTTTACAAAGAAAGATTACACTTGAATTGTTGTTGTAATTGTAACCTTTTTAATAAAAAAATATATTTACAAGGTAGATGTAAACAAACTATTAAAAGGTAAATATAAGCCTTTTCTTTAAATAACTTTTATTGTGTTTTATTATTGACAAATTTGGGGAGAGCATAAATATTCCACAACTGAAAATACAGTATGAGAATTAACTGCACAATTACTAGACATGTTTTCCTTGGATATTATAGGCCAAATTGCAAGCACAATATGAGGAAAAATAAAAAAGAATTGAGATGCTTCCAACTGTTGCTCTTGCATTCTTGTGGCTCAGTGACTCACCTGAATGAATGGCTAATTAAGTATGCGGGCCCCATTGTCTCCTCAGGTGTGAACCACTATATATGCATGACCGTTGACGCCCACTCCGCATATGGCCTTTCCAAACAGAAAGTGCTTTGCAAAATTCAAATCAATGTATTGTGTTATGTGAATGATAAGGCAGGGTGATTTTCACTTCATTTTGAAGAAAAAACACTAGGCGATGACATCTTTTAGACAAAAGTCTTATTGGCACATATTTAGAATGTGTTTTATGGCCTTATTTCAGAAACTTTAGTTTTTAGTTTTTTCAATAACCACGCATAAACATTATTCTCTCAAAAATGCAGACATGTACATTCTTGTTGCTCACATTTCATGGTAGACCTGTTTGTGCTAAATAGTGTGTAAATTTTTTTTGCCATTAATATGTTTATAAGCAACTGAAAAAAGCAAAAATGTCAGGGCATGTCAGAACATCTCAAGGACCCCAAAAACACCTTAGACCCCAGAGGGTTAACTGCTACTACTACTACATCAGCAACTTGAATAATGACAATGGTATAAATACTTGATAGTAATGATAATAAGATAACAGAAGGACAAATCAGAACAGTAATAATAGTAATGAAAACAAAAGTATAAGTAATATTGATGATAGTAATGATATTAATGATATTAATGATAGTAATGGAGAGGTGAGGTGAGGTTAGGAAGTCAGGGAGAGGACTAAAAAATAATAATAATAGGAAAAGGAAAGAGCAAAAAAAAAAAAAAAGGAGTATATATATATACATACATATACATATATACACAAGTCAAGTCAAGTCAAGTCATCTTCATTTATATAGCGCTTTTAACAACGTAGATTGTTTCAAAGCAGCTTCACAGAGATAAGCGTATAATTTAAGGTAACAGAGATTGTTTTGGCTTTATAGCAGAGTTAAGTTATTTTCCATCTAAAGTTAGTTTTGATTGATTTGCTTCCGTCGCAACGATCATTTGTTATTAAATTAGGGGCCGCTAAGACGACACCATTCCCTCTACACAGACTTTAAACGCGAACCTGTGAGAAACGCTGATGGCGTTCACATGCGCATTTAGAGTGGGTTCTATAGTTATGTGCGTTTGAAAATACGCAGGTTTGGAATTCCCTACAAGCCAAGCCTAAACAAAGTACTTGTCTTTCCTTATAAATTTTGATAAAGAATTTTATTTTATTTTGTTGCTTTGGGGTAGGAACGCGAAACGAATTTCCCGACAACGCCTTATCTGTAGAGTGGTAGAGGGATCCTCCATAGGGAGAGACTAGTTGGCACTTCAGCACTGCGTTGTCATCAGGTCCAGGCGAAGGTCCTTCGTCAGATCTGGATACGGCCCGGATCCGGCAGGCTGCAGGAAAACCTCGGGATAAACACAGACACTAAAATTAGCGTAGATGCCATTCTTCTCATGATGTAACGAGTACATCAGGATTTATGGGAAGTGTTCCCGGTTCCGGCTGACCTAATCTATGCAGCCTAATATTAAATTATAGAAGTCTATAATGTATTATGTGAATGCTAGGTCAAAGAGATGTGTCTTTAATCTGGCTTTGAACTGACAGAGTGTGTCTGCTTCCCGGACAATGGTAGGAAGACTGTTCCAGAGTTTTGGTGCTAAATAGGAGAAGGATCTACCGCCAGCAGTCGATTTTGATATTCTAGGTATTATCAACTGGCCGGAATTTTGAGATCGCAATAGACGTGAAGGACTATAATGCGTTAAGAGCTCGCTCAAGTACTGCAGAGCTAAATCATTTAGTGCTTTGTAAGTAATCAGCAATATTTTAAAATTTATGCGATGTTTAATAGGGAGCCAATGCAGTTTTGACAGAACCGGGCTAATATGGTCATACTTCCTGGTTCTGGTAAGAACTCGAGCTGCTGCGTTTTGAACCAGCTGTAGTTTGTTTATTAAACGTGCAGGGCAACCACCCAGTAGAGCATTGCAATAATCTAGCCTTGAGGTCATGAACGCATGAACTAATTGTTCCGCATTTGTCAATGAGAGCACATATGCTCTCATATGTACACACATATACATATATATATATATATATATATATACACATACACATATATACATACATATATACATACACACACACATACACACATATACACATACATATACATACATACATACATACATACACACATATTACAATAATAATAATAATAATAGTAGTAGTAATAAAAAGATTGAAAGAGGAAAATAGTAATAATTATAATATACTCATATTGATAATAATAATAAAATAACAACATTAATAATTATATGAGGAGGTGGAAGTTATATGATCAGCCTTGAAGTGCATAGTGTGTGTCAGATGCTTTGTGATGCATTAAAAAGGTGTGACGTTCAGCATGGATCAGTCCAGTGCAATGCCCAGCTTGCCATGCCCCCGTCACCCTTACCCTCTGAATGAAGCTTTTTTTTTTTTTTTTTTTTCTCTTTCTTTTCCTTCTCTCTTCCCTTTTTTTCCCTTCCTTTTCCCTTCTTTTCCCTCTCTCTCCCTCCCTCCTCCTCCTTCTCCCTTCCCTTCTTTTCCTTCTTTCTTCTCCTTCTTCCCTTCTTCCCTCTCACCTCCCCCCCTCCTATTTTTTTCTTCTTTTTTCTTTTCCTCTTTCAATCTGTGAAGAAAAAAAAAAAAAAAAAAAAAAAAAAAAAGGTTGGGAAATAAAGCAGTACGTAAACTCTTTCCCTTTCTTTTCCTTCTTCCTTTTTTTCCTCTTTCCTTCTCCCCTTCCCTCCCTCCTCCTTCCCCTTCCCTCTCTCCCCCTTTTCCCTTCCCTTGGATATTTAATTTAAGTATTAGACACAGTTTCTATCTCTTCCTAACCCCCTCTCCCCCACCTCACCTCTTGTTTAAGCAGTGGCGGCGCCAGGGGGGAGCTAGGTGGTGCTGTAGCTCCCCCTATAATAGCCATAGCACCTGCCCAGCACCCCCAAGAAATGTCTGTAATTTTTTTATATTTATATTTTTATGTCATGTTTGAATAGTCTTTTTCATGTTGTTAAAAATAGGAATTAAATAATCATTTAAAAATCGCGAGCGGACGCGCGCGGGCGGGCACGGGCGCGGTCGCCATGAGCGCTGAGCGAGCAGGAACGAGTAACGTTAGTGAGTTGTCGTCGAAAAAGATGGATAAAGCAAAAAAGCTGTCGGGGACTAAAAATAAAAAAAGAAAGAGGAAAAGGAGATGGCATGTCAATTGATGTGACAGCAGCTACTGTAAATAAGTGGATTATTTACAGCAACAGGTAGGATTTAAAGTGTGACGTCCAGGCATGTAGGCTACTTGCCATCGGTACTACCGGGAGATTCCCGGTGGGCCGACGTGCTTTTTGGGCCGATACATCTCATACTTTTTTTTTTGTCTTAACGGCCCATAAAACTAGTAGGCTACATCGGCGGCCCATTCGTTTTGTTTTGCTTAATTGGCGGCGCATGGGTTAGTGCCGGTGTAATGCATTGGTTAAAAAAAGTCAGCGTTAGTTTTTTTTTTTTTTCTGACACCCCATGAAACACGTAGCTCAGCGGCCCATTGGTTCTTTTCTTGATTGACACTGGGCTGGCCCAATCACATCTTTAATGTGAAGTATAGAAATATACTCTTTCAAATATATAAATTAGTACAAAATTAATTATGGAAGTTTCCTTTATTTTTCAGTGCATTTACAATATATGGCTATTACTATCATGGGATTAATATTATAACTATTATTATGTAGTAGTGTAATGTAGACACTGTAACTAAAAGAGGTTTGAATTTTTCTTTGTTTAATTTGCACACTGAATATGGGTTGGAGCTTTTAATTTTTAACTCTCAAAGTGCACCAGATTGATGATTGCCAAAATTGTTGCTGCATACCCCTCTGGGTAGTTGCGTCCCTGTTTATATCCCTTGCGTTTAATACTTTTATATATATATACAGTATATATATATATACTACTTATAGTCGCAGAACGAGTACAGTTAATGCGGGCATGTACGCATGTGTATACTTTCATTATGGTGTTGTTCATGATGGCGTTTCATTATGGTGGTCCAATGCGACCTCCAAAATGAAACGCCCCAAAATTCAAAGCACCTTCTTTTAAGTGTTGAGCATCCCCATAGCACCTGCAACAGAAAATCTCTGGAGCCGCCACTGTAAGTACTGATGAAGGTGTTGTTGGGGAATGACTCCAGACAAAGAGGATCTTCAATAGAGATGTATTCTGTTAATAAGTTTTTCCACAATGAAATGTAAACTGTATTTCTTGATTTCCAGTTTATGAGGATAGTTTTCTTGGCGATAGTTAGGAACACCAATAGTAATTGACCATTTGAATTATTTATATCTATTGTGGATATGTCACCTAGTATGCAGAGGGAGGGAGACAGTGGGATGTGACATCCCATGAAGTTGGAGAGTGAGTCGGTAACCTTTTCCCAAAATGTTTTAATTGGAGTGCAATGCCATAAGGCGTGAAGATAAGTGTCAGGAGTGTTTTGTGTGCAATGTGAACATGTCTCTGAGGTGAAGCCCATTTTAAATAATTTCTGCCCAGTTAGATGAGTTCTGTGATGTACTTTATACTGTATGAGTTGTAAGTTAGCATTTTTAGTCATGGAGTATATGTTTTTGCAAATTTGAGACCAAAAATCAGCATTGGGAGTAATGGATAAGTCTGATTCCCATTTGGTGGTTGGTAGAGCTAATGCGTTGTCTGATTTTGATATCATTTTGTATATTTTGGAGAGTAATTTTTTGGAGGAAGATATATTAATAAACTCAGAGATTTGAGGGGAAAGGTCTAGATTGATTGGTTGGTTAAATAATTTTGATTTAATTGACGATTTGATTTGTAAATATTCCAAGAAGCAATTACTCCCAATGCTGTATGTCTGGGCTATATGGGAAAATGGTGCCAGGTTGTTATTATTAATAATATGCTGTAGTTGTGTGATTCCCTTATCTGCCCATGTGCGAAAGTTTAGTGGCTTCTTGTTAGCTAAAAAATCTGGGTTATTCCAAATTGGGGTGTATTTACATGGTATGAGTGGGGAATTAGTGATCTGATGGAACTTCCACCAGGCTGTCAGAGTTGCTCCTATTGTTGGCATTTTAAAACAGTGATGTTTTTTGATTGTTTGACTGTGAAAAGGTAATTCTGAGATGCTAATGTCTTTGCAGATTGATTGTTCTATATCTTGCCATGTGTATTCTGAAGAGTTAGGTTGAATCCATTTGTATATGTTTTGGAGTTGATTTGCCAGAAAATAATTATAAAAATGTGGTGCCTCTAATCCATCTTGTGATTTTGGTTTCTGTAGGGTTGTTAATTTAATTCTTGGGGTCTTGTTTTTCCAGTAGAATTTTGTAATAATTGAATGTAATGATTTGAACCAGATACGAGTGGGCTGTGTTGGAATCATTGAAAATAAGTAGTTTATTTTTGGGAGTATAGACATTTTTGTTACTGATATTCTGCCCATGATTGATAATGGTAAGTTCATCCAACGTTGAAGATCGTCATCTATTTTTTTAAGTAATGGGGTATAGTTGAGTGTAAACAACTCTGGCAGCTTGGCGGAAACATTGATTCCCAAATATGTGATGTAATTGGTGCACAAAGGGATTTGTGATGTTTGGGATGTCACATCCACACTGGTGGAATTTAATGGAAGTATAGCCGATTTATTCCAGTTAATTGAGTATTCAGAAATGTTTGAAAAGGTATCAATGAGTTTTATTGTTTCTTGTAAGGATTTTTTGGGGGTTTTGTAAGTATAATAATATATCATCAGCGTAAAGACTTATTTTATGGTGTATGTTTATATACAGTAGATTTCTAATTAACATGATGGTAAAAACTACTTTTATTTTTATTTCACTTTAGTTTTTTTCCTAAATTTTAAGGCATTTATCACTAACCCATTTATGTCTAATGTACATGAAAGTATACTTAAACACGTCACATGTTTTTAGCTATCGTGTTGCATTAGAACAATGAGAAATTTAAGTGTTATGTTCTGTATATTTATTGTTGTGCTTAGTTGACTGTATGCTGGATAATTTGGAAGAAACAGTGTCTTTAAAACCAAGAAAGTGGATCACATCTCTCCAGTTCTGAGGTCTTTACGCTGGCTTTTTGTCTGTAAAAGAATTGATTTCAAAATACTCATGTTGGTTTAAGCACTGAATGGTTTAGGACCAAAGTACATTTCTGATCTTCTGCTTGTCTGCTTTCTGCCCCAGACTCCCTAGAGTCAAAACTAAACAGAGAGGCAGTGTTCAGTTTTTATGCACCATATATCTGGAACAAACTCCAAGAAAACTTATTTAAAGTTAAGGCTAACCTTTAGCTTAGTTTTGTTTGCCACTACCTTTTATTAATTGGAAAAATTATTAATTTCTTACACTGCACTGTAACTTTTACTCTTCGGTTTTATCTTGTTTCTGTTTAAGTATTTTAAAGTGTTTTTAATTGTTTTCTTATATAGTATTTTTATATTGCCTTGCTGTTGAAATGTGCTATACAAATAAACTTGCCAAGTTAAAAAAGTCCTATTTTCATATCATAATGATCTAAAGAAAAGAGTAAACGATATTTGTGGCTTTCATAACACATTATAATAGGTTGCACGTTTCATGTTTACCCCTTTGAATTCAGATAATTCGAGTTTAAGGGAACATGGAAACGGGTTACAGTTCACTGTACACTGTTACCTGCTAAAATGTCACGATTCCAACAACAACAAATAATTAAGATTTAAAGCAACACCATGTAGTTTTTCAACCTTCATAATATATTTCCAAGACCCTTGTGATGGTACATCGACTTACAATAGGTTGAATGACACGTCTGCCATAGCCTGACGGGGTCTGTATCGCTTTTACTGGCACTATGGAACTTCGGAAAAAGAACGCCTCGGTTACGACTGTAACCTCGGTTCCCTGAAGAGGGAACGAGCGTTGCGTCGAGAATGACGCTATGGGGAACGCTTTGCGTGATGACGTCTTGAAGCACATGTAAAATCAGTCCAATGGTGTAGCGGGACGTCAGAGGCGGGTGACGTCACGTACCAGGAAGCTATAAAAGCCGGCCCGAAACAGAAAACGAAAGCTTCGTAAAAGTCTGAAGTCGAGCTGACAGGCATGAAGGAGATATGGCAAGGCGACGCAACGCTCGTTCCCTCTTCAGGGAACCGAGGTTACAGTCGTAACCGAGGCGTTCCCTTTCAAGGGAACTCCCGTTGCGTCGAGAATGACGCTATGGGGAACGTCTATACCAACGCCTCCATAGCTACGAATGTCTGTCCTGTGTGTAATCTAATAGAGCAGCACTAGGATGACAAAACATGAGACCCTGGAGCAGAGTCTAGATCCAAAGAGTAAAACCTGACGAAAGTGTGCGGTGAGGACCAGCCTGCCGCATCACAGACATCCTGTAGTGAAACTCCTGAAAAAAGGGCCTTAGAGGCCGCCATACTCCTTGTAGAGTGCGACCGGACAGCCAAAGGAGAAGGCTGCCCAGCCGCCTCATAAGCAAGTGAGATAGCCTCGACCACCCACTTGCTCATTCTTTGCTTAGACACCGGCCCTCCCTTGTTAGGGGAGCCAAAGCAAACAAACAACTGATCACTTCTGCGCCACAGGGCAGCTCTGTGGACGTAGGCGTCTAACGCCCGAACTGGGCAAAGCAAATTATTAGCCTCCTGGTCCGCATTCTGGAAGGGAGGAGGACAGAAGGCCTGCAGAATAATAGGTCTGGCCACATTAGTGGGGACCTTGGGGACATAACCCGGTCTGGGATGGAGAAAAGCTTTCACCATACCCGGAGCAAACTCTAAGCAGGACGGAGCAACCGACAATGCTTGAATATCCCCAATTCTCTTAAGAGAAGAAATGGCAAGAAGGAAAATAGCTTTCAAAGTCAGAAACTTTTCCGAAACCTCCTCAATGGGCTCAAAGGGGGCCAGGGACAGGCCTTGTAGAGCAATGGACAAGTCCCATGGCGGCACCCTAGAGCGGACTGCAGGCCTCAGCCTCCAAGTGCCACGAAGGAAACGAGATACCAGAGGGTCCTTCCCCACAGACATTCCACCCAAAGGAATGTGGTAAGCACCTATGGCCGCCACATAGACCTTTAAAGTGGACGGGGTCAGACCTGCAGTGAACCGGTCCTGCAGGAACTCCAGCACTGTACCAATTGAGCAGTGGACTGGGTCCAACCGACGGTCACTACACCAAGAAGTGAAAACTCTCCACTTCAGGGCATAAAGTTTCCTCGTGGAGGGAGCTCTGGACTGTAGAATGGTCTCAACAACCTCAGTTGAGAGACCTGACTCTATGAGCTGGGCCCCCTCAGAGGCCAAGCCCACAGGTTCCACAGTTCTGGGCGGGGGTGAAATATTGAGCCCCCTGCCTGGGACAGAAGGTCTCTCCTGACGGGTAACTCCAGAGGATGCCCGTCGAGGAGGGAGACCAGATCGGGAAACCATACTCTGCCCGGCCAACGCGGGGCTATAAGAAGCAGGCAAACCCGGTCCCTGCGAACTCTCTCCAGAACTCCCGGGAGCAGAGCAACTGGGGGAAAGGCGTACAGACGTAGCCTCGGCCACGTCTGAACCATAGCATCCAGTCCCAGAGGAGCTGGATGCGTGAGGGAGAACCAAAGTGGACAGTGAGACGTCTCTCGAGACGCAAACAAATCCACTTGTGCTTGGCCGTACTCCCTCCATATCAGCTCCACCACCTCGGGGTGGAGCCTCCATTCCCCGGGCCTCGGCCCCTGCCTCGACAGAGTGTCTGCTCCTATATTCTGAACCCCGGGGATGTAGGCTGCTCTGAGTGACAGCAACTTCCCCTGGGACCACAAGAGGATATGGCGTGCCAGATTTGATAATGGGCGCGAGCGCAAACCCCCTTGGTGGTTGATGTAGGCGACTACCGACGTGTTGTCCGTATGCACTAACACATGGTGTCCCCTGAGGTCTGTGACAAAGCTCCTCAGAGCCCGGAAGACAGCTAACATCTCTAGGCGATTGATATGCCAGGAACGATGATGGTCTTCCCACAGACCTTGAGCTGAGCGACCCTCCAGGATCGCTCCCCAACCCGTGAGGGAAGCATCCGTCGTTAGCAGTCTGCGACGACAAGAAGCTCCCAACACTGGGCCCTGGGACAGGAACCAAGGTTTCTTCCACATAACCAAGGCACGTAGGCATCGCCGCGTGACCTTGATTGTGCGAAATGGGTTGCCCCTCGGGGAAAACCCCCTGGTCCTGAGCCACCACTGCAGGGGCCTCATGTGCAGCAGTCCAAAAGGTATCACGTTGGAAGCTGCTGCCATGAGACCCAACAGTCTCTGGAACTGTTTGACAGTGAGTAGCTGGCCTAGCTTTACACTTTTCACAGCTGCAAGGATGGACTCTATACGTGGCGGTGACAGGCGCGCCTGCATGGACACTGAGTCCCAAACCACGCCTAGGAAAGTGGTTCTCTGGAGTGGAGAAAGCACACTCTTCTTGGCGTTCAGCCGTAACCCCAGCTCTTTCATGTGGGCGAGAACAACATCTCGATGTTGAACCGCCAACTGATGCGACTGAGCTAAAATCAACCAATCGTCGATGTAGTTCATGATGCGAATCCCCTGAAGGCGCAGAGGCGCCAGAGCTGCATCCATACATTTCGTGAAAGTGCGGGGTGATAAAGCTAGGCCGAATGGAAGAACACGATATTGGTATGCTTTGCCCCCGAAAGCAAACCTCAGGAACTTCCAATGACACGGACGGATGGAAATATGGAAATATGCGTCCTTGAGATCTATCGTGACAAACCAGTCCTCGGACCTGATCTGTGGCACGATCTGTCTCAATGTCAACATTTTGAACTTGAGCTGCATGACTGACTCGTTCAGAACTCGAAGATCCAAAATGGGACGCAATCCCCCGTCCTTTTTTGGAACTATGAAGTACCGGCTGTAAAACCCGGTTTCATTGTCGGAGGGAGGTACATATTCTATGGCCCCTTTCTCTAACAGAGTGTTTACTTCCTGTTCCATAACCAGAACCTGCTCGGGGCCCACCACTGTGGGTAGGACCCCCATAAACCGAGGTGGGCGTTTCTTGAATTGTATCTGATACCCTTTTTCTACGGTCTGCAGGACCCAACGAGAAACATTTGACAGTAGCTTCCACGCTGTCAAAGATTCTACTAGAGGTACCAGCCTCTCGAGACTGGTTTCTGGATTTTGTTGTTGTTGAGCAGTCAATTCGACGCCCTGTAACGGCGCACCGGCAGGGAGCGACCGAACAGACTGCTCTAACACCCTCCTCGGAGGGGGCGGGCATCCCGAGGCCACTACGTTTCCGGGTGGTCCTTGAGATATGTGCTCGCCGGAGACCGCTGCGCCCTGTAACACCGATGGCGGCAGGGTTGGCAGAACGGTCCCCTGAGGGTACCGAAGAGAGACGGGCACCGTAAAAAGAGGTGTTAACCGCTCTGCTTCGGGGGGGACTACCCTCATTAATCCTGAGCCCTCGGACGTCAGGATTTCTTCCCAGCAGCCTTCTTGGCGGTAATAACGGTCCGCAGATCCGTTCTACCCCTCGAAGACTGCTGGGTTTGAGCGCGCCCTCCGTGTCCCCGAGATTTTTGTGGGGGAGCACGGGAGGACACGCTCTGCTTCTGAGTGGCACGATGCTCAGCACCCTTTTTAGAGGAGTGAGGCTGCTCCCGCTCAGCAGCCTCATAGAAAGAACGGCGGGGAAGAAGCTTTTGAAGAGCAGATGCTTGTTTAGCGGCTTCTTGTGATTTTGCAACCGCAATATTTACTGCATCCCCAAATAACCCGGCAGTGGAAACCGGAGCGTCTAACAGAACATGCTTTTCTTTGTCCTTAATATCGCTCAGGTTGAGCCACAGATGCCTCTCAGTGGCCACCAGGGCTGCCATAGACCGCCCGATAGATTTAGTGGTCTCCTTGGTGGCTCTGAGAGAAACATCCGTGGCTCTGCGCAGTTCAGCCACAGTGTCGGGACCGATTCCCCCGCCCTCCTCTAAATCCCCCAATAATTCTGCCTGATAGGCTTGTAAAATGGACATCGTATGCAGACACGCTGCAGCTTGACCAGCGGCTGCATACGACTTATTAATCAGGGTAGATGTCAACTTTACTGGCTTTGAGGGAAGTGTAGGAGCCTTCAGGGAAGATGCCGTTGCTGGAGAGAGATAGCCCGCGAGCGTCTCTTCCACCTTCGGCATCTCCCCATAACCATGCTCTTTATATTGTGAAATGGTGGAATATAGAGAGGTGTGTGGTGTGTAAACTCTGTGAGAGACTGGTCTCCCCCACGATCTCGACACCTCGGTGTGGAGATCGGGGAAAAACGGCAGGCTCCTACGCTGGGGCTGAGCACGAGATGGCAGGAAGCGTTCGTCGAGTTTGCTTTTTGAACGAACGTCCTGCCTATCCTCTGGCCACTCAATAGACAATCTGTCAACTGCTCTCGTGATCACATCGAGCAGTTCTTCAAAAGCATGAGACTGAGGTGGCGAATCCTCAGACTCAGCATCAATACTTACAACATCCAACTCCTCAGAGCTGGATAGTTGCAGTACTGGTGCCTCTATCGGGGGGGAAGTAACCGCAACGCGTGCTTCCACACCCTGATGAGAGGCACTGGATCTATCAGAAGGAGGCTGAGATAAGGCAGAGCCCGTCTCAACATCCACTGATAGATCCATCTGCGAACCCCAGGTCTGAGATCGACGCCGTGCCTCGGCAGCAGCGGGACCAAAGCCCTGGGGAACGTGGTCGGGATTGAACCGAGCCAAGCGGGATCGGAGCGTACGCAATGGAAGCGCACAGCAATGCTCACAGTCACCACCCTCGAGTGCTGACTGGGCATGCTCCTCTCCCAAACAAACAACACAAAGAGTGTGTGTGTCACCTCCCGTTAAATAACGCGGGCAGGGATGGACACACACTCTAAACTGCTGCTTGCTCGCCATACTGAATATAATATATATATACAGACAACACCAAACAAGACAGACAGATTTCAACACAGAGCGCTACTGAAGACTCAGAAAGCTTTCGTTTTCTGTTTCGGGCCGGCTTTTATAGCTTCCTGGTACGTGACGTCACCCGCCTCTGACGTCCCGCTACACCATTGGACTGATTTTACATGTGCTTCAAGACGTCATCACGCAAAGCGTTCCCCATAGCGTCATTCTCGACGCAACGGGAGTTCCCTTGAAAGGGAACTACAAAATTCTACTGCTTTACGGCATACCTCACTTCCCCCACCACCCCCACCCCCCATTTCCTCAAATTCGGACGTATAGCGTGTGGTATAGCGTGTGTATGTTGTTGTCATGGCCGAAGCAGCAACGAAACCGAAGAAGGCAAAGGATTTGTCGGAGGAGACTAGGAAGAGAAAAAGGGAGAGTGACAAAATCAAAGGCCAGTGAAGCAGTCGATTCTGTTCCCTACCGGGATTCCTGTTCCCCCTCAACGAGCTGTGTCTGCTGACAGCGCATGCGTTGATAACTGGCACACAAAGGAAGGTGGTCTCTAGACAAATGGTCTCCTACCCCCAAAATGTGTCAACTCTGAATGTAAATTCCCATTGTTAGCAGATGTTTCCATGTGAAAGAAGTTTCTGTCTATATAAAGAAATGCAACGAGAAGGATCGGCGATTCTGTACCTCAGTCCCGAAACTCTCAGCATCATGTATTTCCTAATGTTAGGTTAGCATCTTTTCTCTTTATTCTAGAGCATTCAATGTTATTGTACTGATTATCTTTGAACTGATTATGAAATTGGCATGATACATTTACCTGACATAATACATTGTAAACATCTGATTTTATTCTAACGGACTCTAACATTGTTTTCATTAAAGAGTTAAAAGGAATAGTCAAACATTCGCTCACATTTAGTGATGCACAGATATCATTAAAACCTTTTCATTTATAGAGTCAGATGAAAAATAACGAGAGAAAACATATGAGAAAATGTATTGCATTTAATCAAAATTACTTTGCCACGTGGAAAGACTGTAACATGCAGAGACCTTCCCCGCTGGTTGGATGCCTGCTTTGGACCGATGGAGTGCGGGCTTACAGTTTAATGCAATGTGTTTATGCGGTTTTAGGTTAAAAAGTCATTATTTTACACATACTGTACATTTTTGTTGCTCTTCTATGCCCCGCCTTTCTGAAACGTGTAGATTTTTACAAAGCTCATCGTTTTGAAAAGTGCGGAGTGCTCTGATTGGCCAGTGATCCAGTGCATTGTGATTGGCCCAAAAACCTTAAGCGTGTGACGGTGGCCATTACCATATTTGGAACATCAGCTCCCAAAGCAATAATGACAGGTTATAATGTCGGTACTACAGCTATCAATTCGAGCCCGAATCATTCTGAACCGGAAAATGCAGATGACCAAGCTGATCGATCAACTTTGCCAGCGCGACTGTACTAAAACATATCAGATTGGTAAGGTTGTATTTCACTGTGGACATAATTACTGATTATAATGACTTACACTGTCTTTTTACACGTCATGCGGGGGAATAACTCTATGTAAACATAAAACCATGTCTGCATTTGTGATCGTAGAAAAGACAAGCAAGCGCTACTCTATACTGCTCAAAACTAGCATTTGAATAGTCAGTAGCAAATTCTTAAAATACCTGTATGAAAACATACTTACTGTCTTACTTGTGTCTGTGAGTCAGAAGCGCCAGAATGTACATGCAAAGATGTATTGACCACTTTCTAGAATCAGCTTTGTGCACAGCCGGCCTTGTACTCTCGCAGGTTCTGGAAACAGTCCTCCGAAAAATGCGCAGCACACAGTCGAATATTTTGGTTGTACTGTTCTGGAACAGTGTTGTAAATAAAGTTTAAGCACTGTTTTCTAATTGTGTCCTCTTTTGGAAGGCCAAACAAAGTAGTTTGGCTTTCGCAATGAAAAACAGTGTCTCACACACTCAAAATTATGTACTTTTTCTTCACAAAAAGAAAACATACTTTTAGGGCGTAGTAATGTAGGTGAACTGGGACAGCATTTGTTTATGTAAGGGATTTCCTGGAATGCCACATAATATGCCTAATTCATCACAAGTACCATTTGTGGCCTAAATGTGCAAAGAGCGCCCTCAGGCTGCCAGTATGAATTTAAAACACAGTACATCAGTGTATATCCATCGCTCATAATGATTACATTGGTGCATTTTGGGTAAAAAACTCAAATATATAATTTAATCAGTCTGCTATTTTACTTAGCAGATGTCAGGTTTTAGAGCTTTTCTCAATGGTGTGAGAGCAGAACAGGAACAGACGTGTAGCCAATCAGCAGTAGTATGATGGTGGAGGAGAGAGAACGATAAAGAGGGAGATTTGAACTGAAGAAAGACTGCATAAATATATGAGACAATACAAAAGAGAAAAGCTCAGAAGAAATCACGGTAAAATAAAATGTTATGTCTGGGCAAGAGCTTTGGACCCATGTTAATATTAGAAACGTTGTCCAGCACTGGAGAGAGTTAAGCGGGAAGGCCTGAAAACATACGTGGATTTTGCTTTGATTCGGGTCCACACGTGAGTAACACGGGGTTTGAGTGTCATTGTGTGTCTGGAGCTGCTGTGTATGGAACTACTTTTGTGCCAATAATAATGAACGTAACTTTTCAAGAAACTTATGAAAATATAAATTGAAACTGAATAAAATATCTTTGAAACTGAAAAAGAATAAATCGCATAAGAATAAGTTTGACTTCGTTTTTAATACACTGCATGTTTTGCTAACTATTTATCATTTTTCTTTCGCTGATCTGAACTTACAAATGCGCTTCCAGAGTTTTCATTTACGCTTCTGAAGTTTTCGTTTACGCTCCCTGAGTTTTCGTTCGCCGTTCTGAAAGGATCGATTGCTCCTGTCTGCCTCTCTGCCTGCTGTGAGTTTGTTTGCTTCGGTGCTGTAAGCTCCGTCTTAGCCTCGTATTTCTTTGTTTTGAACCATCATTTACTACAATTTGTAGTTGTTTGTACTAAATACTATACTTATACTAAATACAGCTTACCCAACATCTCAGATTGACATCGCTAGCTTCCGTTACTACTAGCACAACACGCTAATTCGCTACTGCTAGCCTGTTAACGCGCCACCCGTGCGCTCAGCTATTTTATTTATTTATTTTCTCTCGCGCGCTCGCGCCTTTGAGTTAATAAAAGCTCAGGTAAGTAATAATCAGTCAACAAACACGGTGAGTAATGTCTTGTCCTGTTATTGTCACCTGCACTTCATGTCACATGTTTAGCATAGGCTTCTCTGTTGGCAATGTAGGATTTATATGTGATAAATGCAAGGAGTCAGTTAGGCTGACAGAGAAGATTTCAGAATTAGAGACACACATCCAAACCTTAATTGAGGATAGTAAGAGTGCTAGAGCTTTAGATACTATTTTGGATGCGCCTAGCGTGAACTCTTTACATGGTGCGGTTCCAGCTGAAGTAGTGCCTGTGCAGCCAGGCAAATGGGTGACGGTGAGGGATCGCTCTAGTCGCGGATCAAAAAACCACTCTTCCATTCCGATTACCATAACAAATCGATTTGCCCCGCTCAGTGAAACACCCACTGAGAATGATTGTGCCCTAGTTATTGGCGATTCTATTACACGGAACGTGAAAATAGAGACACCAGCGAACATAGTCACATGTTTGCCGGGAGCCAGAGCGCCTGACATCAAAGCAAATTTAAAAGTGCTGGCTAATGCTAATCGTAAATTCTCTAAGATCATTATTCATGTCGGCACTAATGATGTTCGACTCCGCCAGTCGGAGATCACCAAAATTAATATTAAAGAGGTGTGTGAACTTGCAAGTACGATGTCAGGCACTGTAATCTGCTCTGGCCCCCTTCCTGTTCGCAGGAGTGATGAGATAGTTAGTAGATTGTGTTCACTGAATCGCTGGCTGTCTGAGTGGTGTCCGTGTAATAATATAGAATTCATAGGCAATTGGAAAAGTTTTTGGGGCAAACCTGACCTGTTGAAAAGAGATGGTATTCATCCCTCCTGGGATGGTGCTGCTCTTCTCTCTAGTAATATGGCTCATAGTCTTAGAGCTCAAACATGACAAATTGGGCACCAGGTCAGGAAGCAGACAGACTGGCTAAACCAACCGTCTGCTAGCGGCCTCGCGTCACCCAGGTCAGATAAATCCCATCACATAGAGCCTCTTTCACCTAGATATCATCATATAGAGACTGTGTCTGTTCCCCGAATTTGGAAATCCAAAAAATGTTTAAACCTATCTAAGGTTAAAAATTTAATTGATGTTCAACAAATAAAAAACAGCTATAATACAGATGAGCAAATGCTAAAGCTTGGGTTGCTGAATATTCGATCGCTTACTTCAAAAGCACTCATTGTTAATGATATGATTTCAGATAATAACCTAGATGTGCTGTGTTTGACAGAAACCTGGCTAAAACCAAACGATTACATTACTTTAAATGAGTCCACCCCGCAAGATTACTGTTATAAACATGAACCTCGTCTTAAACGCAAAGGGGGAGGAGTTGCTGTAATCTATAGTAATATTTTCAAAACCACTAAGAAATCAAGTTTCGAATATAATTATTTTGAAGTGTTAGTGCTTAATGTAAAAATATATAGTATAAATGATAAATCACGTTTGAGATTTGTGCTGGCTACTGTATACAGGCCACCAGGGCACCATACAGACTTTATCAAAGAATTTGCGGACTTTCTATCAGAGTTAGTATTGGCTGCAGATAAAGTACTAATTGTTGGTGATTTTAATATACACATCGATAATGAAAAATATGCATTGGGTTTGGCATTTAAAGACATTGTAAACTCAATTGGAGTTAGACAACACGTGTCAGGACCTACTCATCGTCGTAATCATACTCTAGATCTAATATTATCACATGGAATAGATGTTGATGCCGTTGAAATTCTGCAGCAGAGCGATGACATCTCAGATCATTATCTAGTCTCGTGTAAATTACATTTAGCCAAGGCTGCAAAGCCGACTCCGTGTTACAAATATGTTAGACCTATCACTTCTGCCACTAAAGATTGCTTTATTAATAATCTTCCTGATCAGTTTCATAATTTTAGCATCCCGTATAGCTTAGAAAAACTTGATATTGCAACAGAAACTTTTAACTCTCTCTTTTCCAGCACTTTAGACACAGTTGCTCCTTTGCGTTTAAAGAAGATTAAAGAAAATAATCCAACGCCGTGGTACAACGAGCACACTCTGGCCCTTAAGAGAGCAGCCAGAAAAATGGAACGAAACTGGAAGAAAACAAAACTAGAGGTATTTCGCATTTCATGGAAAGAGAGCTCGATTGCATACAGAGAGGCTTTAAAAGCTGCTAGATCTGCTTATTTTTCAACCCTTTTAGAAGAAAATAAACATAATCCTAGGTATTTATTTGAAACAGTGGCTAAACTAATGAAAAAGAAAGTTTCAAACACAGAAGTTTCCAAGCAGCACAGCAGTAATGACTTTATGAACTTCTTCACTTATAAGATTGATAATATCAGGGATAAAATTATAACTATGCAACCGTCTACTACAGTATTGCATCAGGCAGTGCATTGTAGTCTCCCTGAGGAAAATTTTGATTCATTCGTTGCTATAGGAGAGGAAGAATTTACTAAACTCGTTAAATCATCTAAATCGACAACATGTATGTTAGACCCTATACCGACTAAGCTACTGAAAGAGATGCTTCCAGAGGTCATAGATCCTCTTCTTAATATCATTAATTCGTCTTTGTCTCTAGGATACGTACCAAAAAACTTTAAGCTGGCTATGATTAAACCGCTTGTTAAAAAAATGCAACTTGATCCTTCAGAATTAGTCAATTACAGGCCGATCTCGAATCTACCTTTTCTGTCAAAGATACTAGAAAAGGCAGTATCTTCACAACTGTGTTCCTTTCTAGAAAGAAATGATATCTGCGAGGATTTTCAGTCCGGATTTAGACCGTACCATAGTACTGAGACTGCTCTCGTTAGAGTCACAAATGATTTGCTCTTATCATCCGATCATGGTTGTATCTCTCTATTAGTGTTACTCGATCTTAGAGCTGCGTTTGACACCATTGACCACAACATTCTTTTAAATAGACTAGAAAACTATGTTGGCATTAGTGGAATTGCACTAGCATGGTTTAAATCATACTTATCTGACCGTTATCAGTTTGTAGCAGTAAATGAAGAGATGTCTTATCGATCACAAGTTCAGTATGGTGTACCACAAGGCTCAGTACTAGGACCGCTGCTGTTCACTCTGTACATTCTACCATTAGGAGATATCATTAGGAAACATGGAATTAGCTTCCACTGTTATGCCGACGATACTCAGCTCTATATTTCTTCAAAACCTAACGAAACTTATCTACTGCATAGATTAGGTCAGCTGGAACCGGGAACACTTCCCATAAATCCTGATGTACTTGTTACATCATGAGAAGAATGGCATCTACGCTAATTTTAGTGTCTTTGTTTATCCCAAGGTTTTCCCGCAGCCTGCCGGATCCAGGCCGTTTCCAGATCTGACGAAGGACCTTCGCCTGGACCCGATGTCAACGCAGTGCTGAAGTGCCAACTAGTCTCTCCCTATGGAGGATCCCTTTCCCACTCTACAGATAAAGCGTCGTCGGGAAAACTCAATTTGCGTATCTACCCCGAATTGATAAAATAAAATTAAATTCTGAATCAAAACTATAAGGAAACACCAGTAATTTGTTTAGGCTTGGTTTGTAGGGAATTCCAAACCTGCACACATATATTCAAACGCACATAACTATTGAACCCGTTCTTAATGCGCATCTGAACGCCATCAGCGTTTCTCACAGGATCGCGTTTAAAGTCTGTGTAGAGAGAATGGTGTCGTCTTGGCGGCCCTAATTTAATAACAAATGATCGTTGCGACGGAAGCGAATCAATCAAAACCAACTTTAGCTGGAAAATAACTTTACTAAAGAACCGCTATAAAGCCAAAACAATCTTACGTTAAATTATACATTTATCTCTGTAAAGCTGCTTTGAGACAATCTACATTGTTAAAAGCGCTATATAAATGAAGATGACTTGACTTGACTTGACTGACACATTGCTCTCGTGGGGGCGGGGCTAGCAGCAATGTGTTCTCATTGGCTACTGATTTTTTGATTGACAGCTTCTTCACCTGGAAGTGAAGACGTCAGTGTTGTGTTTATGTGTTGATGTGAGCGTCTGTAAGCGCAGCTTTCTATTTCATTTTAGTGATATTAAGTTTATATCTGTATTTATTCGCTGCTACACTATATTGTTGAGATGATTTCTTATAGAAGGAATAGTACAGACGAATGATATCATTATCATTAGTCATCGTCGCTATCAGGATACTGGATAGCGTACTCGTGGTAAGTCTGATTTTTTTTTAAAAAAATTATTAATACTATAATAATACTATTTATAATAGTACTGGCTTTTTTCAGGTGGAGAGGCATTTTAGAGCTCAGTGAGAACCCATAACATTATACAGCAGTGTTGTCTTGATTTAACTGTTAGCTCAATCATTACATGACTTGTTTATCTACATTCGGTTACAGTCTTCGATTAGATCACATATTTATTTCCCCCCAGCCACCCCAAACATCATTGGGCTAGAGTACTGTACAGTATCTGTACTGTAGCCTACAGTACTAAAAGTACTGTATCAGTCAATGACCGATGCCATAGGACCAGAGCGCTGTCAATCACTGCCTGATTCAACTTTGGCAATGTAAAGCCTTTTTTTTTACCATGCCAATAAAGCTATTTAAACCTGAATTTCTCAATTGCTGATTCATTTGTGATGCAGAGTTTTTGAAAGAGGAGAGACATGACTTGACCACAGACCACGTCTCTGTTCATAATATGTAAACACTCAATTATTTTGAAGTATCGCCCTGGTCGCAATATTTATTCTGATTACTTGTGTGTGATAAAGATGACTGATGAAGCTATTATATGTAGCTAGTATGAGTAACAAAATGTTTTTTCTGTGTCCATATTTGACTAATAATAATGCAAAAAATTGCACTTCAAATGAACATTTCTGAGAAAAATGTTTAATCTTTAATAGTCTTTAATAATAAATATATGTCCAAATTTAAAACTTTATACATGCAAGTAATTATGACTGAAAACATCCAGCAACTAGGGAATACACAGCCATGGATACATGTTAGGGCTATACAGCCATCTACTGGTTACACAGCAGTATTACAGATGATAAATGCTGCATGACTCCGAGGTAAATATTTAGTACTGTAAAATCTCTTAAAACATTTATATAATTTGTTTGAAATAAATAGTTTAAGTCTGCAACTTGTTACTGTATGTGGGAGTTCAAAGCAGTGTGTATTTTTAGATTATAATACATTTCCTCTCTCATGGAAAATGTATTTCCTCATTTTCCAGGGAGTGGAGCAACTTTTCCATAAACAAAATTCTGATGCTGACATAGAGGATGGAGTGATAGTACTAGAGATCCACTGTCCCTATCAGACAATAATCTTACTTTGTTCAGACACATCACCTTTAAATGACTGGGATCTTGATCTTCAGACACCTTATTTATTTTATTTTAATATAAAACAAACAGCAAATATTTTAATTTCCTCTAGATTAAAACAAACACAGTTCACAAGTACACAAGAGGTTTCACTTTATTCTTATTAGTCTATGCTGATCTTGGATTAGCATACCAACACCATATGAATGTTAAGGGGATAGTTCACTCAAAAATACAATTCTCTCTTATTTTACTCACCCTCATGCTGTCCAAGATGCATTTTACTTTCTTTCTACAGATAAACACGAATTAAGATTGTAAGGAAAGTAATCCATCTCTGCGAGTCCTAAAGACGCTTTAAAAACCACACACAGTGACCATGACGGTAATCCATGCGACCTCAGTGGATGAATCAATGCCTTCTGAAGTGAAACAATAGGCTAGATAAGAAAAATACTAATAATGTAAACTGTTTTAATTATTAAAAATCACTTCTGACCAACTGTCTTATGTACATGGGTTACAATTCACTTGTATTATATGGACTCACAGAGATGGATTATTTCCTTAAAAATCTTTGTTTATGTTTATGTGAAGAAGAAAGTCATATACATCTGGGATGGCATGAAGGTGAGTAAATGATGAGAGAATTCTCATTTTTTGGGTGGACTATCCTTGTACTGCTTGTATCCAGCCACTGTTTTGTTACTTGTACTGCAAGAGGAACTGTTCAATGAATCATTGCATCATTTAAAATGTATATGAATTTTAAATATGTATTCTGTATTTGTAATTGTGCATTTTGTATTGTAATTTATAAAACGGTTAGTTCCAATCCTTGATTCTGATTGGTCAATAGCTGTGCTTTATTCACGATAAAACACGGTGTTACCTTTACAGCTTTCATGCTCCGAACCGTAGTTGGGAGCGAGCTGGTCTCAACATAATAATTTGGCTCGTAGCAGGTAACTTGCGTCTAGTGATCCGGGCTAACAGAGCCGAATCACAAACAATGATGCGTCGGTCGATTTCAGCAATGAACTCGGGCTTTATTTCTCTCAGTGGTAACTTACACATTCACAGCATAAAGGCACTTTTGCTTGCTAGCATTCAACTGGAAAAATAGACTGCATCACTAACTACATTAGCACTGTAAACTCAGACTGATTCACCCGCTATCCTTTTGTTTTTACACTACGGAAACCCACATAGCCCACTATGTCACACATTCGCGTTTTCTTTCAACAAGACGCCAGAGAGAGAGATTGCAACACTACCCCCACTCTGGAGGATGATTAAACCTTTAACATATCTCCAGCATCATTACACTGTACACAGGGAAATATTAATTAGACAGTCATTATACAAACACCCCCAACCATAACCCGTATTTCCCACAGTCCTTGAAGGGCCCTTCTCCAGTGGAAAGTTAAGGTAAAGAGGCAATGTCCATGAAAGCATATTGCATACTCCTTCGCATGTAAGCAAATGTCCTAGGCAATGTAAACATGACACTTATACATTCCCTGAGAAAAATGGGACTATTACTTTAACCACTCAACCCAAAGTTAGCGTAAAATTACCCAGGGGTGCATGATTTCAAGTGCAAAACTGAAGCAAAATATTCTGTTAAACTAAGTTCTTAGCAGTAAACATACCCAGGATGCTATAACAAAACTATGTAGCCCCTTAGTATCCAAATTACCGACTGTTGATAGTAAACAATTATATTAAGCCCAAACCATCTTCACATTCCTAACCTCAACATAAACAAGTTACTTATGTAATGATACAATACTGGAACTCTTTTGTTTTTGACAACACATGAACTCTTTTGTTTTGTTGTCTTTCTTTTTACTGGAACTCTTTTTCTCTGAGGAGGGCAGCGATCCGCCTACACCCAACCTCAGGCAGATGTGCTCAATAACCAATCCAATCACCAAACATGTCAGGAGTTCTGCGGACCCTCCGGGGTTGACACCGAGGGGTGGAGTTCAAAACAGGGCGAGCAGCTTGTCCCCTGGCCTCATGCTGGGTCCCAGCCTCAATTAGTGAAGGCTCAGCGGGGTGGCAAGGGAGCTGGCTGCTGCTCGGTGAAGCTGCTGATGTTGGTGGTAACATTTACATTTACATTTAGTCATTTAGCAGACGCTTTTATCCAAAGCGACTTACAAAGTAGGACTAGATTAAGCGAGTCATCATGAAGAGGCAAAAAACAAAAAGCAGTGCAAGAAGTGCTCAAGATACAAAGTTCAGGCATTATTCAGAGTAGCATAAGCCCGATAAGTGAGGTTTAGAGGGAAAGGGGAGGTGGTTTTTTTTTTTTATTATTATTATTTTTTTTTTTTTATGAGGTTAAGTGCTCCCGGAAGAGATGGGTTTTCAGATGTTTTTTGAAGGTTGTCAGGGATTCTGCATTCCGGATGAGGATGGGGAGAGCGTTCCACCAGCATGGAACTGTGAATGAGAATGTTCTGGAAAGTGATTTTGTGGCTTTCTGGGATGGAACCACGAGACGTCGCTCGTTGGCCGATCGTAGGCTTCTGGCAGGGATGTAGACTCGTAGGAGTGAGTGAAAGTAGGAGGGAGCTGAGCCTGTGATAGATCTGTAAGCAAGCGTCAATGCCTTGAACTTGATGCGAGCAGCGAGAGGTAGCCAGTGCAGTGAGCTGAACAGAGGAGTGACGTGGGCCCTCTTTGGCTCGTTGAAGACAAGACGGGCTGCAGCATTTTGGATCATCTGTAGAGGTTTAGTTGCACATGCTGGAAGTCCGGCCAGAAGAGCATTACAGTAGTCAAGCCTAGAAATGACCAGGGCCTGGACGAGAAGTTGTGTTGCATGCTCAGTTAGGAAAGGCCTGATCTTCCTGATGTTGTGCAGTGCAAACCTGCATGATCGAGCTGTCTTTGAAATGTGATCTGTGAAGGTCAGCTGGTCATCAAACGTTACTCCAAGATTTCTCACCGACTTTGATGGGGTGATTGATGATGACTCTAGCTGGATAGTGAAGTTGTGCTGTAGAGACGGATTGGCAGGGAGGACGAGAAGCTCAGTCTTTGCCAAGTTGAGCTGCAGGTGATGTTCCTTCATCCACGTCGAGATGTCTGCCAGGCAGCTTGAGATCCGTGCAGCTACTGTGGGATCATCTGGTTGAAACGAGAGGAAGAGCTGTGTGTCATCAGCATAGCAGTGGTAGGAGAAGCCGTGTGCTTGTATGATGTGTCCCAGTGATGTGGTGTAGATGGAGAAGAGGAGGGGACCAATAACTGAACCCTGGGGAACCCCTGTGGTCAGTTGATGTGCTCTGGATACCTCGCCTCTCCATGCGACCTTGAAGGACCTACCTGTGAGATAGGACTCAAACCAGTGGAGTGAAGTTCCTGTGATGCCCAGTGCTGAGAGGCTGGACAGAAGGATTTGATGATTCACAGTGTCGAAGGCAGCAGACAGATCCAGGAGGATGAGGACTGAGGATTTGGAAGCAGCTTTTGCGATCCGTAGGGCTTCTGTGACAGACAGTAATGCAGTCTCAGTAGAATGCCCTTTCTTGAAGCCGGATTGGTTGACATCCAGCTGGTTGTTGAGAGACAGAAAGGATGTTACTTGGTTGAAAACAGCTCTTTCAAGTGTCTTCGCAATGAATGGTAGGAGAGAGATAGGTCTGTAATGTTCTACAAATGATGTGTTTAGCGTTGGTTTTTTAAGCAGTGGAGTAACCCGAGCCTGCTTGAATGCTGTAGGGAAAATGCCAGTATGGAGGGATGAGTTGATGATGTGTGTGAGTGCTGGTAGAAGTGTGGGAGAGATGGCTTGTAGAAGGTGTGAGGGGATGGGGTCTAGAGGGCAGGTGGTAGGGTGACTGGAGAGGAGAAGTGTAGATACTTCTTCCTCGGTTAGTGGAGAAAAGGAGGGCAGAGGGATGTTGGCTGTGGAAGGGGTCGGTCTGGGTTCCTGTGTGTGTGGAGCTGAGAACTGACTGCTGATAGATGTTGTTTTGTTGGTGAAGAAGATCGCAAAATCGTCAGCAGTTAAGGAGGCGGCGGGTGGTGGTGGAGGTGGACAGAGGAGAGAGTTGAATGTCTTGAAGAGTAATCGTGTGTTGGAGGAGTTGTTGATCTTGTTGTGGAAGTATGAAGATTTTGCAGCATGAACATCAACAGAAAAGGAAGAGAGGAGAGATTGATACGTACTCAGGTCAGATGCGTCTTTTGATTTGTGCCATTTCCTCTCCGCTGCCCTGAGTTCGGTCCGGTGTTCCCTAAGAACCTCAGATAACCAGGGGTTAGAGGGAGTGGCGCGTGCTGGCCTGGAGGAGAGAGGGCAGATAATGTCTAGAGAAGAGGTTAGAGTGGAGCATAGGGTATCCGTTGCGGTATTCACATCCAGAGATGAGAATTGTGAGGGTGGGGGAAGAGAAGATGAGACGGCAGAGGAAAGATGGGAGGGGGAAAGTGAGCGCAGGTTTCGCCTGAAAGTGACTGGTGGTGGGGTTGGTGGTGCAGGGGTAGAGGTGGTAAAGAGAAGAGACCCAGAAGGGAACCCACCACAGGGTCCTCTGTCTCTGGTGATTCGCCCCAAAGGTCAAGGGGGCTAATATTGATTTCTGAAGAGCTGGGGTCTGACAACGGGGGTGGTGCCTCCACTGGTGCCCACGTTTCAGCCTCCTGAAAGACCCAGTCATTGTCTAGTGTTGTCCTGGAATAGAAAGCTTTAAGTTTGTCGTGATGAACGACTTTCATCTTTGTCCTCTGGCCCCTTTTAATCCGATAGACCAAATCGTCCAGTACACCAAAGACGAAGTATGGGCCCTCGTAGGAAGGCAGGAACTTTCGCACTTTATTCTGTACTCTCTTTGTGCCTTTGACCAAGAGCCATACTGCATCACCGACTTTGTGTTGGACTCTGCAAACGTTTTTATCGTACTGTCGTTTAGCATGCTCCACAGATTTTCCCAGCGCCTCTCGGGCCAACTGGTGAGATAGCTCGAGCCGTTTCCTGAGCTTTACAACATAAGATGGAGGGGTAGTAGTGTTATCTGGGTCAGGTGGCCCAGCAACAAGATCCACTGGCTCTGTAATTTCCCGTCCGAACAACATCATATTAGGCGTCAGGCCCGTGGAGCTGTGTTTGGTAGCGCGGTAAGCCATGACTGCATATGGTGTCATAACATCCCAGTCCCAATGACATCGTTCTGCGGTGGTGGCTATGATTTTCTGCAGGGTGGCATTAAAACGCTCTACTTGGCCATCTGACTGTGGGCGAAACGGCGTGGTCCGTGTCTTGTCGATTCCCAGCAGCTCACACATTTCCTGGAACACAGCTGACTCGAAATTGGTACCTTGGTCGCTATGTAGGCACTGTGGAGCTCCGTACCTACACACCCACTCAGAAACAATCTTTTCAGCCACTGTCGTTGCTTGTTCATTGGGAACAGGATAGGCTTCCACCCATTTTCTAAAGTAGTCCTGAACTACTATTATGTAGCGGTTGTGCCTTTCAGTTTCATTTAATGGTCCCATTAAATCAACTGCGATCCGTTCAAAGGGGGCACCAACTCGCACTGTGCCCATGGCGGCTTGAGGTGTTTTCTTGGGGCGGGCTTTCGCAGCACAACTGGTGCAAGTACGGCACCACAGGGTGACATCATCTCTCATATTGTACCAGTAGTACCGGGCCTTGAGACGTGCGAGGGTCCTTTCTCCTCCAAAATGGCCACCGACTGGGCCATCATGCAATTGTTCTGTCACTGAGATGCGGTACTCTTGAGGCAGCAGGATCTGTGGATAAAACACCCTTCCATCCGTACAGTAAAACTTTCTTAACAAAACTCCATCTTTCTGATAGAGCCTTTTCCACTGCGACCAGTAGGCCTTGGTGGCAGGGCTGTAGGGTGCTATGTCAACCCAGGATGGCCTGCCCATCCCTTTGTCCATCCACTTCCTCACTGGTGCTATATCTGGGTCAGCTTCTTGGGCACTGATTAACTCCTCCCTGGTCCAACAGGTTGGTTTGGGCTGGCTCACTGACCCTGTAGACACCTGGACGGAATGAAGAGCCAGCTTGATTGTCACCGACAGCTTCCACTACCCCCACTGGAAAATACTTAGGCTCGACTGCAGGGCTGCCTCCATAGCTACCTTCAGGCACCACTACCCCCACTGGAGGTTGCTCTGCAGGAGTTTCCCCAGCATACTCTGCAGCTGGACTCTCTGCCATGTTGCACTGAATCCCTTTGTGCTGAAACTGGTTATGAAGGCTAGGCTCTGGCACTGTGCATGGGCAGGACATCCCGCAGGGTCTTCTGGAAAGCGCGTCTGCATTTTGGTGGTGTCTCCCTGGGCGATGGATCACCTGGAAGTCGTACTCTGCCAGTTTTTCCAGCCAGCGAGCGAGTTGACCCTCAGGCTCCCTCATCCGAGTCAACCAGCGCAGGCTGCTGTGGTCAGTCCGTATGATGAATGATCTCCCTAGCAGGTACTGCCGGAAATGAGAGGTGAATTCAACAGCTGCCAGAAGTTCTCGTCTGGTGGTGCAATAGTTTTGCTCAGTGGCTGACAATCTCCTGCTCCCATAAGCGAGTACTCTCTCCTCACCTTCTTGCACTTGGGAGAGGACTGCTCCAATTCCCCAGTCACTGGCATCCGTGTCAAGGAGCAACTGGCCACTGTCGAGGGGATAGCCCAGCACGGGTGCTGACGTCAGACGGCTTTTCAGCTGTTCAAACGCCTCCTGGCATTCGTCTGTCCAGTTAAAACGTGCATACTTTTTGGTCAGTTTGTGGAGGGGCTTGGCAACGGAGGCGAAATCTTTAACGAAGCGTCGGTAATACGATGCCAGGCCGATAAACTGACGCACTTCAGATACGTTTTGGGGTGCGGGCCACCCAGCCACTTTTTGGATCTTTTGGGGGTCGGTGGCGACACCTTTGGCGGAGACGATGTGCCCCAAGTAAGCCACTTGCTCTCGGAACAGGACACACTTTGACGGTTTAAGTTTCAGGTTGGCTGCGCGTAGTCTGCCGAACACTTGACTCAGCCGCTCCAACATTTCAGTTCCGTCCCGCCCCAGGACAATGATGTCATCGAGGTAGACCAAACAGGTCTCCCACTGCAGCCCCACCAGGACACGATCCATGAGCCTCTGGAACGTGGCCGGCGCGTTGCACAGTCCGAAAGGCATCACGTTCCATTCAAACAGGCCCTTACGTGTACAGAAAGCAGCGGCTTTTCGGGCTCTCGGCGTCATCTCCACATGCCAGTACCCTGATGTTAAATCCAGTGTGCTGAAGTACCTGGCGGACAGTGTGTCTAAGGTGTCCTGGATGCGGGGAAGTGGATAAGCATCCTTTATGGTTCTCTCGTTTAGGGGCCTGTAGTCGACACATAACCGCAAGGTCTCGTCCTTCTTTCTGACCATAATGATTGGTGCAGCCCAGCTGCTGTTGCTGGGTTGGGCCACACCAGTGTCCAGGCTCTACTGCACCTGCTGGTCTGCTGCAGTTTGTTTGTCTCTAGCCATCCTGCGTGGTTGCTGTTTCACAGGCGGACCCGGGGTGGTGAGGATATCATGCTGCACGAGTCCCGTACGGCCAAGGTCAGTGGGCCCAGAGGAAAAGACGTCGCTGTAAGACCGTAGCAGGTGGGCCAACCTCTCCTGGTCTCCCTTGGACAGACTACCACAGCTCTCGTTATACAGGACCTGAAGGTGGCTAGGTAAAGAAGCACAGACAGAGTTAGTAGGTTCAAGGGCCGGTGGGGCCAAGGGTGGCTGGGGCTCCACCTTCCCCAACACCGTGGCTGGCTGTAGAATCCCCGCCACAGCACCTCTCTTCAAAGTGACAGGTAAGGCACCAGGGTTAAAGACTCTGATGGGCACATTGGTTGACCGCTGCGCCTGTACGACAATGTGAGCCACAAGAACATGGTGCTTTTCTATGAAACCCTTGGTTGGGCTCAGCATCAGGTCTCCCTCAGTAGCATGGCGCAGGTGGGCGGTGCCAGGCACTACATACTCACACCCAGACTCCAACACTGTTGTGCGGGCCACTCTGACAATGTGCACCCGGGACTGATGGCTTGGGTTAAGACGAGGTACCTTTTCACCGATGAGGGTTATCTCACGGCGACCATAGTCCAGCTGAGCACTTGTCTGATGGAGGAAAGGGTGCCCCAGAATAACCTCTGTGTTCTCTGTTGTGTCGGCAATAATAAAGTTCACATTGGTAGCTCTGCTCCCAACTTGTACTGGTAGGTTGACTTCCCCCAACACTGCCAAACCACTGGGGCCAGTACCCTGCAGGACCTGTGCTACAGATGGCTCTATTGGGGTTCTGGACTCTATGGGAATGGAGTTAAAGACATGGAGGGGCAACACATTCCTCCGAGCACCAGAGTCAAGTAGAGCACACATTTCCAGTTCATATATCAATATTTTAACACACATGTCATCTTCCTGACTCGCAGTACAGGTGACCAATTTACCTGTGTCGGGTGCTGTGGTCTTATTGACTGTCCAGCCTTGCTGTCTGGGTCGACGGGGGGAAGGGCAGTTCCTCTGGATATGCCCCAGACCGGAGCAGTTGTGGCATTGAACATCCCCCATAGGCATTTTTACATTTGTGTCTCTCTTCTGGCGCCACTGCTGATTAAATCTTGGAGCCCTCTCTGGCGAGTCGATGGACCAAACAGCTACCCCCACTGGCTCCGAGCAAGCTGGCCTGCTGTTATTCTCACGTACTGTGGTGGCCCTGGCTCTCTGATTTACGAGACCACGTTGGCCAGGCTGCATGAACTGTGTGACCGTTCTGGCGGCCCTCTTGGTAGTCTCGTAGCTGTGTGCGATGTCATACGCTCTGGCTAGGGTGCGCGGCTGCTTCTCCAGTAGTTTTTGCACCACTTCAGGGTCGGCCAGGGCGTTGGTGAAGACCTCCACACTGATGGCGTCCTGCTCCAACTCTGTACGGTCAGCATACACAATGGACACTTTCTCGTATATGTCATCCCTTAATAGGTGTAAGGCTTCGTTTTGCCCCCTAACCCTCTGTCTCAGTTCAATGCCGATGGCTGCCGCATGATCAGAGCGCGGCCCGTAGGCAGTCTCTATTTCAGTCACAATCCGCCGGTAGCTCCAGCGGTCAGATCTGGGGTTTTTATGGACGATAGCTCCAGCCGCGCCAGTCAGGCTGAATCTCAGTTGAACCGCCATTGTCATTTCTGACCAATGGTTTGCCCTTGCACAGCTTTCAAACCGGTGAATAAAGTCTTTCCAGGAGCCCGTTCCATAAAAATGGCCTGGCTTTAATATTGGGATTCTCTCTTTATGCCCATAATACTCGTCATCACTAGTGTCCATTATTTCAACATCTGGCTCTTTGCGTAATATACGTGGCGCCGACTTGGCCCTTTCCACAGCTGACTGACCATATTGGTAACGATCACGGTGTGAGGCATAGTCATCATCATAGCTTATTACTCCACTACGTTCCATGGGCCGGGGCAAGCATGGTGGAAAAGGTGTCGAAGTGTACTGGGAGAGCAATGCGTGGGCCGGGGAAAATTGTTTTTGAGCCGTAAAGTTCATGGAAGTGAACGGGTTAGCTAGCTGGTTAGCACTGCGAAGGGCAAACGGCATCCTGCCGTAAACAATCGCGCCGTCCGCGGCTAACGTTCGTTCTGTGCCATCCGCAAAAGGGTTGGTGATGTCGGCGTATCGGCCGTCCCCGTGATTAACTGGGTCCATATTAATGTCTCTTATATCCGCTAAAAACGGGTTGGTGCTCACATTTGGGGTTTCCATCACAACAGACCTCGTAGTCCCAGCGCTAGCATTAGCTCGAGCCCCGAGCGCCGTCATTCCGCGTCCGACAAACTTTTTTTTTTTTTCTCATGCTTGTTAGATCCCGGACGAAGCCCCCAGTGTTACCTTTACAGCTTTCACGCTCCGAACCGTAGTTGGGAGCGAGCTGGTCTCAACATAATAATTTGGCTCGTAGCAGGTAACTTGCGTCTAGTGATCCGGGCTAACAGAGCCGAAGCACAAACAATGATGCGTCGGTCGATTTCAGCAATGAACTCGGGCTTTATTTCTCTCAGTGGTAACTTACACATTCACAGCATAAAGGCACTTTTGCTTGCTAGCATTCAACTGGAAAAATAGACTGCATCACTAACTACATTAGCACTGTAAACTCCTGTAAAAATCCTTTTGTTTTTACACTACGCAAACCCACATAGCCCACTATGTCACACATTCGCGTTTTCTTTCAACAAGACGCCAGAGAGAGAGATTGCAACAACGGCTATGACCGCTTCACCCAACGGTTCTATTTATCACTGCACCCTTAGCAACACCCTTAGCAACCACACGTATCAACATAAACATAGAAAAAAAACGTAAGAATTAAAAAGGCTAAAATATTTAAAGTAAATTTCGATTTACTAGGTGGCATGACGATGGATGAGTGGTTTGAGGAACAATTTGGAGAGACTTCTACAAATATGAACCGTCATGCTGAAGTGCTGAAATGTAACATTGATACATTCGAGAAGACTCGTAATGAAAAAAATACCGTGCAGCAAACCCAATGGGAAGTGAAATGTTTCGGTGACTGGTGTAGTGAAAAGGGTTGCAGCATTGATTTTAAACAAATCACCAAGACGGAACTCAACGCAGTTCTCCGTGACTTCTATGGAACTGTCAGAAGCTCCAAAGGCGAAAAATATGGGATCAGTAGCGTTACGTGTGGGTCTGAACAGATTCCTGAAAGATCCACCTTTGAGTTTGTCCTGGTGTCTGATGAGAGACAGCGAATTCACCTCATCCAATAATGTTTTCGTTGGAGTCGTAAAGACAATGAGAAGAGAGGGTCGTGATAAAACGGAGCATCACACACTGATTTCTACTAAAGATTTCAGCACCATAAAACTGTCCGATGCGCTTAATCCCAACACACCTGAAGGACTCGTAAACAAAGTCTGGTTACACTTCGGACGTAGAGGAAAAGAGGGGAACCGAGAACTCATTCCAGACTCATTCCGCATTTCAACAAACGAAAATGGTCTAAAGTATGTCACAATGAGCTTCAATGAAGACACAAAAAACCATAAGGACCCAAATGACTGAAATAAGGAGAGCAGGCGTGGCTTCATGTTCCAACAAACTGGGAACCCGCTTTGTCCCGTTGCCTCTCTAGAGAAGTACTTTTCTCTTCTGCCATCTGACCCCTCTGCTTTTTACCTTCACCCCAAAAAGCAAAACCTCTCTAAATGTGTTTGGTACGTAGATCACACAGCGGCACATAAATCATATTAGCTATTTATAATTTGTGTTAAATCTTGTTGTGTTACAGTTTTTGCTCGTTTTTGAATGTTGCAGGTACACAAGAGAGCCTATGGGTGTGAACTACCTCGCAACAATGTTGCCGAGAATTTGTAAAGCAGCAGGCACCTCCAAGGTTTACACAAATCACTGCCTTCGCAGCACCATGGTGCAGAGATTGTCCGATGCTGGTCTCGAATCGAGGGAAATTATGTCTGTGAGTGGACATAAGTGTGAAAGTTCACTACGGAGCTACTGGAGGCCAAACTTAAAGGTGATCTAAGTAACTTTTTTACCTTAACTGAACAGCTTCGGAGTCAGTGGAATGGTTATATTACTTATTTCGGGTTGAATGGTGGTGGTTTCGCACCCCCCCTGGTGCCCGAGAGCGGAAAAAAATCACTTGCAACTTTGGGCCGGCGGGTCGCCGGCCTCGCCGTCAGGAACTATCGCGTGATATCAGGTCTCGCGATGTAACGAATTGCTTGACGGCACTGCACACGTACACGCCCCCATTCAAGCACCGGCTAGCTATAAGCAAAGGGCAACGATAGATTTAGTTCTTCACATTTTCGTCATGGCTGAGCCTGTAAAAAAGAAGCAGAAAGCTAGGAAATCTTTGTCAGAGGACCAAAGAAAGAGGAAACGGGAGAGTGACCGAGCAAGAAGTCAGACTCAAGTAAATATCGGACCGGCTTTTTCAGAATGGCGAGAACTGAGAGAAACAGAAGCCTGCAAAACGGATGCTGACCTTTACAAGCAAAGGTAAACCGTCATTCTACCAGATGAACTTATAGACCTTGCTAATATAACTTTAGACAAATATTAGCCTCCGATATATATTTTTTTATGCTCATGCCTGCACTCTCCAAAAAAAAAACAAAAAAAAAAAAACACGAACGTAGTTCGCTCGTTCATATCGTTCGTTCCCGGTAAAAATACTAGTATGCATGACAACACAATAAAAAAAAAAAAAAACTCGCCATCAGTTGGAAAGAAAATATTGCTTTACTTACCTCGGTAGACATAACTGGTTTTGAAATAGCCGGTTCCTCTGCTCAGCTGGGTTGACAGCTGATCAGCTGGGTTGCTCGTGGCGAGGGGGGAGGAACCTGTCTATGGGGAGGAACAACAATATGTTTTTACGACAGTGTGTTTGAAAGCATTTACTAGTGGTCGACCGATATGGGATTTTTAATGGCCGATGCCGATGCCGATATTGAGAAAGCAATCTGGCCGATTGGCCGATATGAGGCCGATACAATACATGTGAATACAATAAATGAGAGACATAAAGAATATTGGTGAAACTAAATGAACATTTATTGTACATACTATTTATGCAAAATTCTTTTTGCAATAAAAAATATTTACTAAGAAATTAAAATGTAAACAAAAAGGTAAGGTAACACTTCAATAAATAAAGTTTCAGTGCAGCTTCTTGTCTGCTTTAATATTTACAGTCATTTTTTCAGTCACATAAATAATTACTGCTGCTTACTGCAGGTTACAAATAACATTTATCATTAATGAACCAATCTAAACAATATTCATAAATGAATGACAAAATATTATGTGAAATTACATACATTTTATGTACAAAACATAGTTAAATATAAATCTCACATAGTTTATTTACACTATTTACTTTAAACAGGTTGTTTTACTTCAAGTATATTTAAATAATAATGATTTATGTGTTTAGTTTTGCTTGTTTGTTTCTTTAAAACGTCGCAAGCCGTCACATGTATTTGCATGACATACATGAACATATGAAAATGTATACTACACACGATATTACGCCAATCATGGATAAATAAATACAGTAGATAGTGAATAACATTTTCAAGGATTTATTTTCAAACATAATATTATTACATAGTGTTCTCCTCTCATCCACCTCACGCGACCAACTGATCTGTAATGCACGCGACCCAGCTTTTCCGTGCACGCGAGTCCGTTGGAAAACAGCGTCTAGTTTAAATGTAACCCGAGAACAACGCGCGTATCTGAGGAACAGCCAGTCACAGGATTTTTGACTGTTTGTGAGGTAAAATGTTTTCAGTTTTGTTTGAATTCGTTTATATCACATCTGTGACCCCCACTGGAGCTACCGCTGGGCTGCGGATCTGACATATCACGGTACTGTTTGAATAGACTCTGCTGCACGCCGGAGTGTTTTTGTGTGTAACACAATGTAACTCTGGTTAGAAAGCGAATGCGAATGGTCATTTACTGTGTCTGTCAGATGTCTGCTTCACTTCTGAGTGGCTTGTCTTACCGTGCTGGGCGGAGCAGAGCGAGTGTATTCAGTACATTCACGCTCGCTCTGTTCGCGTCAGTGGAAAAAAGCGCTAATGCACAGTCACAAACTGTTTTGAAATATATCGGCCAAACGGAAAGATTTATCGGCCGATGCCGATATCTAAAAAATTCCAAATATCGGCCGATATATCGGCCTCGGCGATATATCGGTCGACCACTAGCATTTACTACCAGACACTAGGGGGAGCTTCGTAGAGTAAAAACACTCAGGCTTGCCTGGTGTCCCTTTAACCCTTGTGTGGTGTTCAAAACCCTATAACCCCCGGGATCTTCCCTGTCAAAAATGACCGGACTATAAAAAATAGCTTATAAATCTCTCATTATACTATATTTTCACCCAATATTGGATTCAATCTTTTTGTCAACTTGTTCTCTTTCAATTAGGACTGGTTTTATATTTCTATTTGCATCTAATTAATCGTAGGCCTCATTTATTTGACAGTAGGGATCTCATTTTTTGAGTAAAAAAAACATTATTTTTGAATAATTTTGGAAATATTAAATAAAATCTGAAGAAAATTGGCACTGTTTATCACACTAGTCTACTTTAATTTTTCACCAGGAATTTTGTTTTGAAAAACTTTTATTTTGTACAAAATGGCACATTGTCACACTTGTGGTCTTCCCGGTCAAAAATGACCGGCCTACAAAAAATTGCTTATAAATCACTCGTTATGCAATATTATCACCCAATTTTGGATTCAATCTTTTTGTCAACTTGTTTTCTTTCAATTAGGACTGGTTTTATATTTCTATTCGCATCTGATTAATCGTAGGCCTCATTTATTTGACAGTAGGCGTCTCATTTTTTGAGTAAAAAAAACATTATTTTTGAATAATTTTGGAAATATTAAATAAAATCTGAAGAAAATTGGCACTGTTGATCACACTAGTCTACTTTATTATTTCACCAGGAATTTTGTTTTGAAAAACTTTTATTTTGTACAAAATGGCACATTGTCACACTTGTGGTCTTCCCGGTCAAAAATGACCGGCCTACAAAAAATAGCTTATAAATCACTTGTTATGTTGTATTATCACCCAATATTGGATTCAATCTTTTTGTCAACTTGTTCTCTTTCAATTAGGACTGGTTTTATATTTCTATTTGCATCTGATTAACCGTAGGCCTCATTTATTTGAAAGTAGGTATCTAATTTTTTTAGTAAAAAAAACATTATTTTTGAATAATTTTGGAAATATTAAATAAAATCTGAAGAAAATTGGCACTGTTGATCACACTATTCTACTTTAATTTTTCACCAGGAATTTTGTTTTGAAAAACTTTTATTTTGTACAAAATGGCACAGAGTTACACTTGTGGTGTTCCACTGGGCCATTGAGGGCCATTGTTTCAATGGGCCATTGAAAGTGAATGGGAGAGACTGAAAAGTTTTCAGGAGCATGTTCATTGTTTATGTACACATAGGTGCATGTGATGGATTATGGTGAGTTTGGGCTCTTTTTAATCTTGACAATCTCATGTAAATAATGATGTGCCATTTTCCACAATGTATGCATGCTTCATTGAGTTATGAGTTAAACGCTACATAAGTGCTAGGCTACATCTATATTCAAGGCTCTGTGAGCGCCTGTGGGGGTTTGTGTGTTACAACTCCATTAGGAATATCTTTAGATCTGAGTGATGGATTATGCTGAGTTTGGGCTCCTTTTAATCATGATAGTCTACTGAAAATAATGATGTACATTATTCTACGATCTCTGCATGCTTCGTGAAGTTATGAGCGAAAACCAAACGTGAGAGCTTCATGAGTATATACTTGGCTAGGGGGTTGTATATACTTGGCTAGGCTGAAGGGGTTGCAGGCTTACGTATATCATGAGAATACTGTGCATTACATAGTATGCAGTTAATGTTTTGTGGATTCTGGTCTTTCCTGTCACAACATAATTGCATCCAAGACTTTCACTTTGATACTTGTGTATATGCTTTAGTGACAATAAAAAAAAATTACATTTATTTGAATTCATATTTTCAATTACATTCATTTAACTGGTTGTATAAGTCACAATTGAAACTGTTGATGATTGTTAAAATATATTTACAATTTTAAATGTTAGAAGATAATATTAACTAAATGAAATAACTAAATCAAATTATCAGCATGATAAAAAAAAAAAATGGCAACAAGAACATTCTTTGGGTGACATTTGTAATGAAATGCCCTTTGAGGTCTGTATCATCTGTCAGCAGGCCACGATTGTAATTTTCATATTGTTTAAATTCCTCTTATTTAAAGGAGACATATCATGCTTTTAAATCGTTCCTTTTTACATATAAATCATACATTTGTAGTCTATATAAAGCGAAACTGCAATGCTTGGGTCTGAATTCCTCATTATTATAGCTCCACAGGCCCCTTTTCTACCCCTTTTCTGATGTGCGTCTGAGAGCAACTCGTTTTGGTGTGGTCTCTTTAAATACAATTGAGACACTTCATACCCCGCCCCCTCTCCAGGATGCAGAAGTTCAACTCCACCCCGTTCGGCCATTTTTGTAGTTTGATAGCAGAGATACGATTATCTAGCGGCACAGAAACTTTTTATTCACACGTTATTAACAAAATGTCAACAACGGAAGACTTGTCCAGCCAGCCTTACATGTTCGAGCCAGAGTCGGAGCCGGAGCGAGATGAAAATGAAGACGACGAACTTGCAGAACAACGTCTTCATATGGATGTATCGCAATGGTGTGTTACTGTATTTACACATGAAACTTTGGTCTTCCCACCTTTTACCACCGTGTCGATTTATTTTGATTAATATGTGCGAGGGAGAGAGAGCAAGACAGCGTCTAGTTTGGAGACGGTGTCTTGTTTACACTTTCGCCTGGCTCCGAAGAGAGAGAGAGTGCATGCGCGCGACCAGGTCTCTCTCTCTCTGCTCGTTCTTTCAGTTAAACATGCGCCCTGGCACAAGTGCGGCAGTTCATCTACATTAGACGGTGTAATGAAGCGTGTGGGTTACTACATCCAACAACCGAACATTTTAACTTACCCTCTCGTAACTTCTGCATCTTTTAGCTTGGACTACAAAATTGCAGCGAGAAATAAAAAAGGCGGATTGCTCGAAGTGTTGGGCTGGAAGTCAATGTCCTTATTTGGCAGTTCCGCTGCAAATACTGTGACGTAATACTGCCCTACAAAGCAAAAAGGCAGTAACTGCATTTTTGGTCAAAAATGAGTTATTATCATTTTCATGACATTCAAGGCATCCTTTGTTATGTGACAAAACATCTTATCTCAAATGTGTGTCGTTTTGGAGAAAAATGGTAATAGCTTTTGGAGAATCTGTAGTTACTGCCTTTTTCCTTGGTATTGTGCCACGTTTTTGGTAAGTAATACAAAGCAAATTTACAAAGCAAGAATACAGTAACTGCAAAATAGGGGTAAAATATCAAATTAAATATGAGGATTGATATATACAAAGAATAAGCTAATATAAAGTAACAAAACAGCCACATGTCCAATAATCTACCTACAACTACTTAGGCTGGATGACAGAATAACTTTAAAGTCATTTTTCTCAGTTCTGCACTCTGCGTAGTTACTGCCTTTTTGCTTTGTAGGGCAGAATAGTTCACAAAACGTCATAGATAACAGAAAAATCGGAACAGGTTGAAAAATAAGGCCAAAACAGAATATAAAGATATCAACGAAGCACCTGAAGAGAATCATTTCAACTTTTCTGTACTTCTAAACACTCCAAATATACAACAAAATGCATTTGAGGGCTAAAAAAGTGGATTTAGCATGATATGTCCCCTTTAAGTGATCATTCATTTTGATGGTGTAAAACGCTAGCAATGAGTAGTGTGATGGCCATGGTTGCCAACCTTGATTACCTGGTGAAACTTTCTTGACGGCTGAATATATCACACACGTTTGCTAGTATTCTCTTTAAATTGTAACAGCTCAACCTAATCAGAGCCTAACATGCAAAAGAATCATCAGAAATCATCAAATATTCTCTGAAAACATTGAAAACTATACAATATTTTAAGTATTATATACAGTACTTTAATGTACAATTACACCTGAATAGACTGAATAGATCTCTTGTGCTCCTAAAAGCTTCTGTCGACAAAGTAGTAGCAGCAGGTAAATACAGATAAAATTAAAAAAACAAACATAACTTAATATCACTAAAATGAAATAAAAAGCTGTGCTTACAGACGCTCAAATCCACACATGTAAACACAACACTGACGTCTTCACTTCCAAGTCAAGAAACTGTCAATCAAAAACTCAGTAGCCAATGAGAACACACTGCTACTAGCCCCGCCCCCAAGAGAGCTATGTGTCAGAACAGCGAACGAAAACTCAGGGAGCGTAAATGAAAACTTCAGAAGCATAAATGAAAACTCTGGAAGCGCATTTGTAAGTTCAGATCAGCAATAGAAAGATGAGAAAACAGTTAGCAAAACATGCAGTGTATTAAAAACGAAGTCAAAAAATTTGCCTGCGATTTATTCTTTTTCAGTTTCAAATATATATTTTTCAGTTTCAATTTATATTTTCATAAGTTTCTTGAAAAGTTACGTTCATTATTATTGGCCCAAAAGTAATTCCATACTGTGCTGTTGGCAACTAACAACCAACTATTGTTTTATTTATTACTATTGTGTACTGTACATTAATTTTTTGTGCTTCCTTGTCATTCGTTCATCATCTGCGTTTTATTTTTCGTGAAGCATTATTCTGTTGCGCTTCTGCTATGATAAACAAACATCCTCTCTTTGATTGCATGCGTAACCGGAGGCCAATTAGTGAAGCCACCTTTTCAAGTGTCAACTTTTAAATACCCATTAATTTGCATTATATAAACTCACCAGATGGATTCTCTTCATTCGTGCTTATCTGAAGAAAGTAAGTCATATGCACCTGGGATGGCATGATTTTTTGGTGGACTATCCCCTTAACATTCATATGGTGTTTGTGTGTTAATCCAAGATCAGCGTAGACTTATAAGAATAAAGTGTAACCTCATGTGTACTTGTGAACTGTTTTAATCTTGAGCTCCAAAGAAATTAAAATAGTTGCATTATATCTGGTGTCTGAAGATCAAGATCCCAGTCATTCAAAAGTGATGTGTCGTGTCTGATGAAAGTAAGATTTCTGTCTGATGGGGACAGTGGGTCTCTGGTACTACCACTCCACCCTCTGGGTCAGCATCATAATTTTGTTTATGGAAAAGTTGCTCAACTCCCTGCAAAATGAGAAAGGAGAAGTATTATACTAGTCTAACAACAATACAAACTGCACATAACAAATTAAAGACATAAACCAGGGGTGTCAAACTCAGTTCCTGGAGGGCCACAGCCCTGAAGAGTTTAGCTTCAACCCTAATTAAACACACCTGATCAGCTAATCAAGTCCTTCAGGCTTATTTGAAAACTGCAGGTGTGTGTGTGTTGAAGCAGGGTTGGAACAAAACTGTGTAGGGCTGTGGCCCTCCAGGAACTGAGTTTGACACCTGTGACTTAAACTATTCATTTTAAACAAATTAATTAATTTATCGATTAGCCTGTTTGAAAAGTATTTTCAGGCTACGAAATAAAACGTACTCGGTTACTAACGTAACGGACGGGATGGGCTCGGGGGCTGCTTACCTGGTTTTCATCGACAGAAGCGATACCAGCTCGAGGCGGGCACGGCAGGTTACGCAATACTCGTTCCCTCTTCTAGAGAGAACCGAGGTTACGTTATTAACCGAGTACGTTCTCTTACGAGAGGTTCTCTCGTATTGCGTAAGTTGCTTACGCTACGGGAACCCCTTGTCAACGCCGTGCGCGCCAGCATCAACCACATATAGTCCCAAGGGCACACCCGGGGGACACAGATTATGGGAATAAGACGGCCAACCTGGGTGGGCCAGTACATGTACATAAGCACACAGTATCATGTGGCAAGGAATACAGAGCGGCACAGCCGGTCCATACTGACACGTGGATATCTATCCTCACAGTGTAGTTCAGCCAGGGGAGCTATGATTAGCGTGAGAGTAGCCTGCGCGTGAACGAACCTGAGCAGAACATACTCGCAACTCAGACTGACAGAAGTCTAGCCTGCAGGGCGGGAACTTCTAGGTTGTAGAACCTAACAAATGTAGAGGGGGAGGCCCAGCCTGCCGCCATACAAATGTCGTGAATAGAAATCCCGCTGGACCAAGCCTACGAGGAGGCCATGCCTCTAGTGGAATGAGCCCTAACGCCCAAAGGGCACTGCAGGTCTTTAGACGCATATGCTGCCGCGATAGCGTCAACAATCCACCTGGACAGACTCTGTTTCGAGGTGGCGAGGCCTTTGGTGCGTCCACCAAACAAAACGAAGAGCTGCTCTGAGCGCCTGAAGGTGGCGGAGCGCGTGATGTAAACCCTTAGTGCTCTAACAGGGCAGAGGAGGTTAACATCGACTTCGCTACTCGAGTCCGGCAGGGCCGATAACGTAATGTAAGATAATTGTATGATTAGTGATTCTAACAGGTCAATTTAGCTCAAAAGAATTATTAATTAATTTATAGGGAATTCGAAAGAATCACTTATTACGACTGAGCAAATGACTCGTTCAGGGTTCATTTGAACCGGCCGTAACTATCAGCTCTGCAACGGATATAAATATCCAAAATATAGTGAAACACTATTTATTAGCAAGGTAACTTAGATCAGCAGTTTAAGACATTAAATTCGTAAGCACATAACACAAGTAAGACTTCTCTTTAAAATACAAACAAGACTTTATTGATTATTCTAACACATAAAACTAATATCTAACACAAACACGCACACACACATTCATACGAGTTGCAGAAAGGAATAGAGTGAGGAAAGAGTGAGATGATGAGTGAGATGATGAAATCTCAAGATTCTAAATGCACTTATAAGACATGACCTGAACGAACCATCAAACATTAATTTAACCTTTCTATCGTTTCGTAGGTTATTAAATCTATATCAAAATACACCAGTTCAGCTTTAGAGTCTGGAGGTTACTTGCTCGTTTTGCGTTCCTTTTGGGAATTCCTTTGGTCGGCGTCAAAGGGGGTTTCCCGAGTTCGTTCGCTGGCTGGTGTCCCCGTGCTTGGATAGATGGGGCGGCCAGTCATGTGGGGTGCTGGCGGATGAATGAAAGTCTCTGTTGAAGCTGGCTTTGCAGAAGAAACGTGGACCGAAATCTTGCTGCAAAACTTAACTTAGAACCGAGACTCACGACGGAAAAGAAAGGAAAATAAGAAAAGAAAGGAAATTGAGGCGAGAGTAGATGATGGCTTGAATGAAGTTGTTTAACCCATGTTCTTCTGATCTTGATTTGGGTTCTTTCGTCTCTGCGTGTCTACATGGTTACTAATCTGGTTTAGATCTTCATCTCCCGCTGCATTTTTGTTCTGCACTAAACTTAAACTTTGTTCTGGTGTTAAGATTTTAAACTCAAATGTCTGCCCAGCCTCCTGGATCAGTTCTGACCAATTAGACACTGTCTTTATTTAGGAGGTGGCGTTCTCTTCACTTCTTATCATAAATCAAGCTTATCTGTGCTCTCCTTACTCTCAAAGCTCTAGCAGAGAGGAAAGAGGCCACAGTTTAGACATTATTACTATTATAAGAATACGGAACATTTCACACAGATTTCACTCAAGCCATCTTTTGAATTAATAACATACGATCGTACTGATAGGAAGCACGACACACTTTCATTCAAGCATCTAATAGTTATAACAATTACATGAATTATATGGGATCTAAGCATATTAGACACACATATATTGTAGACACAAAATAGAATCATGTAGTTGCATGATGTTTGATTATAAGTCCATCGAGAATTGTTCTGGGATGATTTTTATCTATTTTTGTAGTCAAAGTCTCAGTCTCTTTGGTTTGAAGTGATTTCAAAACTCTGGGTCATTCAGAGGTCCTTAAGGAGACTGGGGTCTGTTTTGTGTCTGTGTGGAGTCCAGCAGCTTCTCTGCTGTTATCTTGATCGAGCACTGAGCTGTGCCATCTCTGAGCCAATCATTCTTTTCCAAGCTATCTCACATTGGCAAGTTCTTCCTTTAGTTTGGCTCATCTCTTTGAAGCTTGCATGGCCGTAAAGTTCTTAGCTGGGGGTTTTCGTTGGTTAGGTAGACTGGCTGGAGCCTTCTTTTATGGCTCTGGGGTTGGTGATTTGGTGTCTGGAATGTTGAGTTCTGTGTGGAATTATGTTATGTTTGAACAAATCACCTGGAAGATTCATTTGTATTTGATTCGCACTCAATCCTACAGTAATAACCTGCGCTCTGAAAGGAGTGCCGAGCACTTTGGGGACATAACCATGTCTCGGCTTAAGGATGACTTTAGAGTCATTAGGCCCAAACTCGAGACACGCGGCGTTAACAGATAACGCGTGTAGGTCACCCACGCGCTTGACTGATGACAGGGCTATCAGAAAAGCGGTTTTGAGCGAAAGGTATTTCAGATCCACAGTCTGTAACGGTTCAAAGGGATGTGCTTTCATGGCCTCCAGGACCACAGAAAGATCTCCAACAGCGAGATCGGGGAAAAGCGTACAGCGGGCAGCTGGGCCATGCTTGGGCCAGCTTGGGCCAGCGAACTGTCTGGGAATGCAGGGACCATTCTCCCGGGGGAACATTGTCCCTGGACAGTCTGTCTGGACCATCGTTTAGGCGTCCAGGCACATGCACGGCTCTCAGCGAGAGCAGGGAGTGCTGAGCCCAAACGAGGAGGCGTTCCGCCAGAGCATTGATATTTCTGGATCTGACACCGCCTTGGTGGTTCACGTAGGCTACCACTGACATATTGTCCGTGCGGACCAGCACGTGGTGGCCCCGTAGGCGTGGGAGGAAGTGCCTCAGCGCGTTCTCGACCGCCATCATCTCCAGACAGTTTATGTGAAGGCACTTTTCCTGGTCTGACCACTGGCCAAAGACCGGTCTGCCCTCGAAAAGGGCGCCCCAACCTAGGTTGGAGGCGTCTGTCGAGATAACCTTCCGGTACGAGATAATTCCCCTCGTCACTCCCGACTGGTACCACTCGGCTGCTATCCAGGGCTCCTGAGCTCTGTAACAATATTAGCTCAAAGGGGACATATTAATAATAATCCATAATTACCAATTATGATTAATTATTAATATTTGGGTCAGTTAATTAGATTAACTTTGAGGTAAGCCAAATTAATATTACAATCAATTAATCAGTTCCAACAAACTCTTTGATTATTCATTTATTCGAAGGAAAATGTATCTTTCATGGTCGCTGAAAAATAATTATTCCTTATGTACAGCAATTAAAGCATGTAACAAGATCAAAATCGTAAAAGGGACTTTGTATGCAAACAGAGGATCAGAAACCAAATTCATAATTGTGCACAAGTTTTATTAACTAAATCACAAACATAACTAAACTAAACAAAACAAACAAACACACATACATACATTCATCCATCCATACATGCATAGGTCAAGAGGTGAGTGTTATGGAACCGGAAACAGGAAATAGAAATATGGAGCAAGATCTATTTTAGTATGAAAAGAACCATCAGCTGATCATTTTCAGAACACCTCATTAAATACTTGCATGGTCAGTTGCAATCGTGGACAATTCTTGAAGTGGTTGAAAAATGAGTCCGTTGGTGGGTCCGTGAGGGTCAAAAGTCATGGTGCAAGTTGCCATCGTGTGGTTCTGAAGCTGTTGTGGGTCGGAGCTTGCATGGTGGCTTTGAGCACATGGCTGTGGTGAGTCGAAGCCTGCTGTCCTGGCCTGCTGAGTGCACGCTGGGCGGTGCGGCCTCCTGAAGTGCCAGGAAGGCCAGGAGTTGATCGTTGCCAATTCAATGATGGTAAAGTTGCAGTTTTTCTGGATTGAAGAAGAGGCAGTCTGTCTCCCTTTGGGGAGCGTGAAAGCATGGCAGGCAGTGCTCCGGCCTGCTGGGCCCAGGGCCCAGGGCACCAGGGATGGGGGATGGGTTTTCCCCAGTATCAGCAGAAGCAGTTTTGTAGCTGGATGAGACAAGCTAAGAGAGAGGTAGGGCTAACGGAACGACCTTTTAAAGCTTAACAAAAGGCACGCCTTGGAGGCGGTCTTAAACCAATCAGAAAGAGGGAATTTCTGGCGGGAGTTTCCTTTTTGTGGGAGATTTACGACGCTGTCTCAAGTACTATTTTCTGTTCATTAATACTCAGATAGATATAACGAATCCACACTGCATTCTAAGAGAAGGTGATGTACATCAAAGTGTGAGTCATTAAATGAGGAGTAATTAGATAGGAGACATGATACAGGTAAAGTTACACTGACCGTTGGTTGTATAATAAAATACATACCATGGTGTATACATAATAGTACACAAAACATTACAATCATTCACACAGTTTCTGGGATGCACGTTCATTTCTAGCTCAGTTCGTCTCTGATTAATGCAGTGAAGTCTGCATGGAAGATTGTTTCTGTTCCATTGTCTCTCTCCTGCACATGCGGCCATATTCTTTTGGATCGTAAAACTCTCTGTGTTTCCTGTAACAAGACACCGTCCTACCAGTGCGTTAGCTTCATTTGGGATGTTAAGTTTTGGTGAAAGCTTCACAGTGAGTTTGCTGGATTATTCATTAAATAAATGAATTGTGTGTGTCCGATTGGTCCCGACGCTACATATTTCCCCCCTTTCGATCGCTGTTGTCCCTCTCAAGGACAACCACGAACGACGTTGAAAGTGCAGAAAGATCAGACACACCTCTGTCATACAAGGCTGGACGGCCATGGTGGCCTCTGGTTGCTGGTGTTTCCTGGAGTGGTGGTTGTTCCATCAGGTGATGTAGGCAGTAGCCAAGTACAGGTCTTTGAGTTGGTGCAGCAGGTGTCGAGGCAGCAGGTGCCTTGACAGAGTGTCACCTGTCATTCTGAAGCCCATTAGTTTTGGGGCAGGTGTTTGCTTGTGGTTGCAGGAAGTGGTTAGGGCTCTATGTAGCATAGAGAGGTTTTCAGGCCGACCTAGTGCTGGTGGCAGGAGGTCAGAAGGTAGTTGTTAACCTCTCAGTCACGAGAAGTCTGAAGGATTGAAGTGTTGCTCTGTCCTTATGGCGGTGCTGATGTGAGCTTGCCTAAGCTGGGGTAGGCAAGGAGTTGGATGCTTGTACTTTACAGGACTCCTCTGGTGAGTCCTGTTCAGGGAGCTGGTTTGTGTGTGTCAGCAGCTCCTGTAGCTCTGAGTCCGTTGTGTCCAGCTGTCCTTGTGGAGCCTCCGATTGACACCTGTGTGAATGGTGTGGAGGAGGATGCTGTCGTTGACAGCCGTTGGTCATCCTGTGGTGTTTGCAGGTTGAGGGTGCTGCCCTCCATGGCTTCTCCAAGGGGCTTGGCTGGTACCTGGGTTGTTGCCATGGTGACAGGTCTGTGCTGGTCCTGGGCATGCTCAGTCCAGCTGTGTTGAATCTGGTTTGAAACTCTGGTATGTGAGGCTTTGAGCACAGGTCCGCTCCTTGTGGGACGCTGTGATCTTTATGTGGAGTTGTTTACCTTCTGTTTCACACCCATAAGGTGGGGTAAGGGGATGATACTCTTGCTCAGCTCGGTGTGGCTGTAACTCTGGCTTGGGGCTTGGGTCATGGGTCGTCTGCAGTCAGGGGTGGAACAGTGTTCCTCGTGATGGCTTGTCAGTCCTTTTGGTCTCCTGTCTGGTCAAGGTCAGGTTAAGCAGAGGATCTGCAACATTTTTGGCACACTAAGGGTGAGAGACTAACACATGACCCTAAAGAGTTCAGAGCTAAGGTTTAATAAGTTAGCTAGGTATGTAGCATAAAGCTAGGTGTTCATGTGTAGCTTGTCAAGTGTGTCTTGTATCCTTATCATCTTAGCTGTGGGTGTTAGTAGGCTAAGACTTTTTCTGGAAAGGGCATAAGCCAAGAGGAAATAAATTACTTAAGATAGTTCTTATGGCTAAATTATTTCTCTGGACTTAATTGGTGGTTCACAACGGGCTTGACGAAGTGAATGATAGGAGGAAAAGGACAGTTTTCCTATTCAGATTATGCTTATTATCAATCCTCAGGACTATAGTTATGCCCTAGTAATCGTTGAGATTACTTGTTTTGCAGGGTCATAAAAATGAGTGCACTTGTTGAAAATAAACAAAACCACAAATAAAGGTGTCTCTGGTTCCTTTCTGGGCCCTATGGGGACTGGAACCACATTAGAACAAAAGGGGAAATGTAAATAAATCAAATAAATGCAAGAATAGACAAGTGAATAGTGGACAGCTATTATTATCAATGTAAAATAAAATAAAAAGGGCTTAAATAAGTGATCAAAACAGCAGGAACGATCTGAAATTGGGCATAATCAATAGCACAAGTGGCTAAACTTTTGATATGCTTGGACCAGACTCCATAGTGAGTCACAGCTGCTGTGTGTTCAAGACACACAATCCCTGTGTGTGTGTCCTTACAAAAGTTTAGTCAACATGCTGATGAAAATTCTCATTACTATAAGAATTCTTCTCTAGCTACACAGTTTACATGTAATTAAATTTAGGTAATACATTTAGATAATGACATTTATGTGTGGTTTGTGAAAATACAAAAAAAAATTCTCACTGAAATAAGGCCATGAAACCCATACTGATTATTTCTTCACAAGATTTTTGAAAATTGTATGACGTAGCCTAGAATATTTGCTCCAAAACTATGTGAAAATCACCCTGACTGCTCATTCAGATAAGACAATATATTGATTTAAAAATTTTACGACGTGTTTTGTGTTAGAAATCTTTATGCGGGAGCTCATTAATATGTAAGCTTTTCTCACCTGAGAAAGACAAAGAACCTCCCCTAACGGCCCTATTAGGAGCTATCAGGCCCTGCCATTCTGAGCAACCTTGCACAATACTGTAAATGAGGAGATTTAAAAAAGAATGGCTTTTAAATTGTTTGGATTTATTCACAACACAACATAATCCAAAGATACACAACAAATTCCAAAAAAGCACTTCAAAGACAGACCTTTGTGCCATTCCTAAAAACATTGTACATACCTTTCATTTCCAAGATTTTCACTTTACCGTGTTCACGTACAGAGACTCATGTGAATGTTGAAGTCTTCAGTGGCATCTGGGCCCTGAAAAAAAAAAAGTGAACATACTGATATCAAGAGAAAGGCCTGCACGATTTTGGAAATAAATATTAGATTTTTCTGGTTAAAATTGCTTTTTTAAATTCCTTTTTAAAATTCACAGAATACACACACACACACACACACAAATGTTTCCAACATAATATAATGAACACCAGGTTTGTTGTGCCTTGTAGGCATTTGTATATGCGCAGTGCCGGATAAAATAATAATAACAATAAATAACCTATAGCAGTATAAATCTTCCAAAAGATTTCAGTAACAACTAAGCTAGAGAAAAATATATTGATTATCATGTTACTTCAAATTAGAGTTCTCAACGGGCCTGAAAATTACAACCCGACCCGACCCGGCCCGTGGCTTTTAAAGCCCGGACCCGATGTAACCCGACACATAAACATGAATTATCTGCCCGAACCCGGCCCGCGGCCCGACGCCGCGTCGGATTTTTTTTTCTCTCATACACGTATTATCATGACCAGCAGATGGGAATTCAAATCAACCTTTAATGTTCATGCCTTTTAACAATACAAACAACTGAAACAATAAACTTTAAATATATAAATAGGCTGTAGTAGCGACGGTGAATTCACCTGCGGCAAGTTTACTTCTCACCAACTCCATCTTCTTCTCCAGACTAAAGGCGTGCACGCAGCGGCGTCAGGTCTGCCGCCGCCCCTCTCCGTGATGCACGTTACACGCAGCAGCAAGACTTTCTTTACGGTGAACAGCAGCGATGATTAATAAATGGTTTTTTTTTTTTTTTACTGAGCGGAAAAGATTAAGCCCGAGGTCCGACCCGACCCGAGTCATTTGATTATATTTTCGACCCGAACCCGGCCCGAACCCGCGGGTCCCGTCGGGTTTGTCGGGCCGACCCGACCCGTTGAGAACTCTACTTCAAATGTTTCCATCCGTTATGATGATATGAAATGAGATAATAATAAAAACATGAAGCCGTTTGGTGCGTTTTGCTTTCATCCAAAATATGATACAGTACATTCAAACGCGATCGCTATCAAAAATATGATACATTCAAACGCGATCGCGCTCAAATATAAAACATTATGGTTACCATATACATATCTACGTTTGAGCAGATATCCACAAACACAGTAACAGTAAACACGGGTCTAAATATTATAATATTCCCCATATATCTAGCAACAGTTCAACTGCAACGTGACATTTATGCAACAATAACAAACTAATATGTAAGAATTTCTTACCTTATCTTTCTTGTCTTCAAATCGCGTTCTTCTTCTTCTGAGGTAGCCTAAATCCAATGTAAGCTCTGGCACGTCTTTCAAACTCGACGAAAAGTGAAGTGTTTTGTTGTTGAGGTAATGAGCGAGTCCGCGTTCCATGTGGAGATTTGCATGTGAATCTCTTTTGCGCGAGTGGGCGTGGCCGAATTAAAAATAATTAGGAAGCGTTTGAGAAGCTGGACATCTTGTTGGTTTTATACAAATTACTTAAACAGAGAATATTTGTTTTCGTTTTGAATCCGATCATTTAAAAGTACACACTTAAATGTTTATAAAGGTATATGGCTCATAAATGTGTGACAAGTATTTGTAGCCCGGTGAGCCTAAAGAAACTAAATTTGAAAGTAATGTTTATTTTACATTATAATGTGTATATTTTATTTAGTCTGTGCCTTTACAGTGTTTTCATCTGTATGTATATAGTTATATAATTATATATAATATTATTTAATGTTTAATATCTGATTTACGTACTGACGTATGACGCAATTGACGAGAGGAAGGGCGTGGCTGAATGATAGGAAGAGGAAGGAGAAACGAGACGAGTCGGACGAGGAAAAAGATTGTGAAAGCTAAATATTAGGATTTTCACACGATAATCCCGTATAGCTATACAGACATAATCAGTCGTTAATATTGTTGCTTTGCTGATAAGACCTTTATTTAGCAATTATTTGTGATATTCATCCTGGATTTCACTCCATGCGCTCGTGAGGTGATTCGCGCGAGCAACGAGCCCCATCGCATTTGGGAGGCGAACCAGATAGCGCTCCGGGTGACCGGAAAAGCCCGGAGTTCCTCTGGCAACGAGGGAAAAGTCGTCACAACAGATAGCGCTCCGGGTGACCGGAAAAGCCCGGAGTTCCTCTGTTGCATCGCGGGAGAGTGAGACAGCCGCTCACGTGCGCTGTCATCGACATTGTCATATCGCGGGACACATCGCGTTCGGGAAACCATCAGGCCTGCAACGTAGAGTGTGTGTGGTAATGAGAGCGTGAATGTGGGCCCATTTAAGTGAGTTTTGATTTGAATTACTGAGTAGTTCATTGAATACCTATTTGAAGACTGTGTTATTGAGTTAAACAGTTATACATGTGAGGGTGTTTAACACTTGTTAGATAAGTGTTTGGTTTATTTTCTGAAATTGTAATCATTTAAACTTATTTAATTTGATATTTCATTTTATTCCAAAAGATTGTTTTGAATTTTCCTATTTTAATTTATTACATTTCACATTCAAATACATAAAAAAGACTCGTAAGACAAGCTTTTGATTCAATAGTCTTTATTGCTGCTGAAGGGGATGGAATACATGTGATTATTATACAAATACTTACCCAGGCCCCAGCTGTAATATAGTGGGTATCATTACTGGGGTTACATAAATGGAGGCACCGCTGGGATCCATTACCCTTATTACTACAGCAGCATTAGCCTAGAAAAAAAAAAAAAAAATTTTTTTTTGTAATTCTAGTAACAAGAAACAGTTTAGCTCTAGCAATGGCTCATTTGCAGACCCCTATCTCAGTCCCTGACTTGAAAAGTTGGTGTCGAGGTGAAGGCATTGATCCAGATTATGCCATCATTGTGAGAAGAATTCCAGAAGAGACAGATGTTTCTAAAATTGAAGACACTATGCATTCTATCAAAGCCCTTGGAAGAGTCAGGGTAAGAGGACGGATGTATAGCCAAGAATCACAGTCTCTGATAGTGCTCTGTGAATGTCGTGAGAAGGTGCATGCAGAGAGACTTCCTCTTGATGTATTGCCTGCTGATGGATCAGACCCATGGATCCTGAGTGCTAACAGAATGGAGGGTAATGCTTTAGATGGAGAAGGGGAAAGTTTCGTCGCACCTGATGAATCAGGACTAAGAGAAGAACATCAAGGATCAAGTTCACCTAACTTGTTAAATGCTTCTACGCCTGAGTCTATCATCAGGGCAGTTGGTGAATTGCTTGCTAAAATCACCAAAATCTCAAGTGATAGCAGTTCTTTTAGACGGCTGAGGACCTTTTCGGGTATCACTCCCATTCCGGGCGGAGAGGATAATTTAGAGAATTGGATGGAACAAGCAATGCTCATGGTTGAGGAAAGTGATCGTTCCGAAAAAGAAAAAAAGCTAAGAATTGTGGAGAGTTTGCGTGGACCAGCCTTGGAGATTATCCAAGCGGTAAGGTTTACCAATGCTGAAGCATCTCCTAAAGAGTACCTAGCAGCTATTGAAAGTGCTTTTGGAAGCTCAGAGTCTGGTGAAGATCTGTATTTCAAGTTCAGAGCACTATGTCAACGTCATGGAGAATGCTTGTCGGATTTTCTGAGGAGACTTGAGAAAATCTTGATCAGGGTTGTACAAAGGGGAGGCCTACTTGCCCAGTCTGCTGGAAAAGCACGTCTGGAGCAGCTCATCAGAGGAGCAACCCAGTCTGACATCATGCTGCTTCAGTTACGGCTAAGGGAACGAAAGAGTAACCCACCTGATTTCCTAGATCTGCTACATGAGATTCGGGAAGAGGAGGTACGAGAAGCTGAAAGACGAAAGTCTAATCCAACAGTTCGTCAAGTGCAAGTTGGAAGTGAGAATATCAAAGACCCATTCTTTCAAGAGCTTGCAACTGAGATCAAAGACTTACGAATTATGGTGGCAGAGTTAACCGTTAAGTCAAAGGATGATGTGATTGCTGAAAAGAAACATAAAAGCCAGCAAGCTTCAGAGTTCGCTGATGAAAGTTATGAGGTACAAGCTCTGAAGAAAGAAGTGAAAAAACTCAGACAGCAAGTGAAAGTGATGGCTGTACAACCAACATCTAAAGTGGAGAAAGAAACTTCTTCAGATGGAAACCAAGCATCAGTGAAGTTCACCCGATCAAAAGTACCTGGATCTTCTAAAAGTTCAGAAGATTACTTCTGCTACAGGTGTGGAGGTGACGGACACATTGCTTCAAAATGCAAAGCTCCTGTAAATGAGAAGAAAGTGATTCAGAAGCTCATTCAATCTCTGAGAAAAGCTAGAGGAAAACAGAAGAATGAAGAGGCTCCCGAAGAGGAACATAACTGTTCTGTGAAGAGAAGCGCGGTTCAAGTCAAACCAACCATCAGTATTCCTGAAGGACTAGTGGGACCATCTTCTGTTATTCCAGTGAAGGTAAATGGTACGCCTTGTCAAGCTTTGCTGGACAGTGGATCTGTGGTAACCATTATCTTTGAAGAATGGTATAACCAATACCTGGCTGATACTCCAATTCATCCCATTTCTGGACTAGCTGTCTGGGGCTTGAGTGATTCCAGTTTCCCATATCGTGGCTATGTGGAAGTGGAGCTGCAATTTCCAGAGAAGTTGACAGGAGTGCAACAATCCATCAGTGTATTGGCTTTAGTGTGTCCAGAGCCTCATGGACCCAAACAGGTTCCATTACTCATTGGTACCAATGCCAGTATGTTCCAACGGTTAGCCCAGCTTTGTAAAGAGTCTGCTGGAGTAGACATTGTTAGCACAATGCCAGTAAATCTTCAGAAAGTAAAGACGTTCAAAATGGAAGCCGGAGAACAGACAAACCCAGAAGATGCTGTGGCTGAAATTCACTGGTCAGGTCCAGGTCCACTCAGTATTCCGCCAAGGAGTGAGTGTAAAGCTACCTGCAAAGTCAAGTTGAAGCAATCCATTGACAAGAGCATCTTAGTTGTTGATCAACCGTCAACCTCTAGTCGTCCTGCTGAGGTTCTAGTAAAGCCTACTATCATTCCCTCATCAGCGATCCAAGTGAACCGATTTCCTGTGCTACTGAGAAATGTATCGCAGAAAGAAGTTTGTATTCCAGTGGGTTCAGTGGTGGCGCACGGGTACACCACTGAAGTTGCCACTACTGTGGAGAAAGATCATTCAGCAAGAGGATCACCAGTAGATCCATGCTTGTTTAATTTTGGAGATTCACCGATTCCAAAATATTGGAAGGATAGGCTTTCCCAAAAACTGTCGGAGAGAACGAATGTCTTTTCACTCCATGAATGGGATGTTGGATGTGCTAAAGGAGTGGAACACCACATTCGCCTGAGTGACAGCACCCCATTTCGAGAGAGATCACGTAGGCTAGCACCTGCTGATATTGATGACATACGCCGTCATCTTCATGAGTTGTTGGCTGCTGGAGTCATCAAAGAGTCCAGGAGTGCATATGCTTCCCCCATTGTTGTGGCCAGGAAGAAGAACGGAACGGTGCGCATGTGTATCGATTATAGAACTCTTAACACAAGAACCATTCCAGATCAATACACCGTGCCGAGGATTGATGAAGCTTTAGATTGTCTTACGGGCAGCAGATGGTTTTCCGTTTTAGATCTACGAAGCGGGTACTATCAGATCCAGATGGCTGATGAAGACAAGGACAAGACCGCTTTCATATGCCCGCTTGGGTTCTATCAGTTTGAAAGGATGCCACAAGGAATCTCTGGAGCCCCTGCTACGTTCCAGAGATTAATGGAGAAGGCCGTAGGGGACATGAATCTGCTGGAAGTACTTGTGTACTTGGACGATCTCATAGTGTTCGGCAAGACACTAGAAGAACATGAAGAATGTCTGCTAAAAGTCTTAGATAGACTTGAAGAAAGTGGATTAAAAGTTTCACTTGACAAGTGCCAGTTCTGTCAACCTCAGGTCAAATATGTGGGGCATATCATTTCTGAGAAGGGTATTGCCACTGATCCCGCAAAGGTTGAAGCTGTGACCAATTGGAAGCAACCCACTGATTTGAAATCCCTCAGATCATTCCTGGGATTCTGTGGGTACTACAGGCGCTTCATAGCAAATTACTCTGCTATAGTCAGACCCCTTACTGAGCTTACCAAGGGATATCCGCCTACTCAGCATGGCAAGAGAGCAGTAAAGAACAAAGGGATGTACTACAAGGAGTCGGAAGCTTTTGGGGGTAGGTGGACGGAAGAATGTACGGATGCATTCAAGAAGGTCATCCATTGTCTTACTAACGCACCAGTGTTGGCATTTGCTGATTCAACCAGGCCCTACATTCTGCATGTAGACGCCAGCCTGAATGGGTTGGGAGCAGTTTTAAACCAGGAGTACCCAGAAGGCTTAAGGCCAGTAGCATTTGCCAGCCGCAAGCTGAAGGCATCTGAACAGCGTTACCCTGTCCACCAACTTGAGTTTTTAGCACTCAAGTGGGCAGTGGTAGACAAGTTTCATGATTACTTGTATGGTGCACGATTTACAGTAAGAACAGACAACAACCCACTTACTTACATACTTACCACTGCAAAGCTCAATGCAGCTGGTCACCGGTGGTTAGCTGCGCTATCCACATACAACTTCAACATACAGTATAAACCTGGAAAAAGCAACATTGATGCTGATGCTCTGTCGCGCAACTTTTCTTCCACTGCAGAAGAACAAGACTGGCAAGAAATATCACCTTCTGGTATTCAGGCCCTGTGCAAAACGACGAACACTCAAAAGTGTGTAGAGCAGTTGGGAGTGTCTCCTGAAGTCATACCTGAATGCTATGCATTTCCCACCAGACTAGACGTTGGTTCCCTTGAGCATTTGAGTTCCCATGACTTAATAAAAGCTCAGGAAGAAGACCCTGCTATTTCTCCAGTGAGACATGCTGTGAAAAAAGGGCAGTTGTTTTCATTATCCAGGGACAAAGATCCTGAAGTACACCTACTACAGAAAGAAGGATCCAAACTTGTAGTAAGGAGAGGACTATTATTCCGGGTTGTAAAGAGACAACACCATGAAGAGTGTCTTCAACTTGTTTTACCGCAGAAGTATTGGTCCATGGTCTTACAGTCCCTGCATGATGAAACTGGACATCTAGGAGTAGATAAGACCACTGCCTTAATAAAAGATTGTTTCTATTGGCCGAGGATGTCAAATGAAATTGACCAGTATGTGAAGAACTGCGGAAAGTGTATTCTTCGTAAGACACAACCCCAAAGAGCTGCACCTTTGAAGCAGATCACCAGCAATGGTCCCATGGATCTTGTTTGTATTGATTTCTTGTCCTAGGAGCCGGATTCAAAAGGAGTGTTCAACATCCTTGTAGTTACTGATCACTACACTAGGTACGCTCAAGCTTTTCCGACGAAAGACCAAAAAGCTCTCACGGTTGCCAAAGTGTTATGTGAAAGGTATTTTGTTCACTACGGATTACCAGCACGTATACATTCGGATCAGGGACGAGACTTCGAAAGCAAGTTAATCCATGAGTTGCTGAAGATGTTGGGGATTCAAAAGTCAAGAACGACCCCATATCATCCTCAGGGGGACCCGCAGCCAGAACGGTTCAACCGAACTTTGCTGTCGATGCTTGGGACTCTTGACAAGTCTCAGAAGCAAAAGTGGAGTCAGCATGTCAGTCAACTAGTACATGCTTATAATTGTACAAGAAACGACGCAACCGGATATTCCCCCTATGTCCTCATGTTTGGACGAGAAGCAAGACTCCCAATTGATCTCTGTTTCTCTGTCTCATCTGAAGGCGAAGCAGAAAATTACCAGCAATATGTATCTAAGCTAAGATCAGACCTAAAAAGGGCCTATCAAGTAGCTTCAGATGCTGCAGACAAGAGCCACCAGAAGAACAAAAGACTTCATGATAAGAGAGTTCGAGATCAAATACTTGAAGAAGGAGATCGAGTTCTACTGAGAAATCTAGGAGTCACAGGAAAAAACAAACTGGGAAACAAATGGAGTTCCTTACCGTATGTGGTCGTCAGTAAGATGCCAAACTTACCTGTCTACCGTGTAAAACCTGAGAAAGGTAAGGGAATTGTCAAGACATTGCATAGAAATCATCTTCTGCCTATCGGATATCTGGTAAGAATGCCAAAAGAGACAGAGGAAAAGAAAGTATCTCAGAGACCAGCGACAAGGTCCCAGACTCTTCAACAAACTCCTCTCCATGAAGCAGGACCAGCTGATGTACTTGTGGAAGGAAGTTATGAAGAGGATGAGTTATCTTCAGATTGCGAGGATGTTGATGCATACATACCTCTAGAAACCATGGAAGAACTTCGAAGATTACCAGAGTCCCAGAATTTGAGATCTGTTCTACAGGAAAGAAGAGTGTCTGTTCCTGTAGAGAGTGAATCAAAAAGTGACAACAGTGAGGGGAACGTAATACACTTTGTTAAAGATTCTGAGCCAAAGAGGATGGGTGACACTCTGGAAAGAGAAAGATATGATGATGACACAACGCAAGAAGTTGACAGACCTAACACTCCGGTGGTAGAAGGGAATAACTTACCTTTTCCTGAAGAACCTGATGGTGAAAATAATCCAAATGGTCTGGAGCCCGCTAGAGAAATTAGGTCTAAAAGAGAAATAAAGCCTGTAGTAAAACTCAGTTATGATGAGTTGGGTAAATCTACAAACCGCCCAATATATACCATTACCCGTGGTATGCCGGTGCACTGCAGTTTTGTTTCAGAGGGTAGGAGAAGTAATTGTAACACTGTGTGGTGCCACCCTCTTGCTACTTGCCATAAATGCAGTAGAGTACCTGAGAGAAAAAGAATTAAACACCTGTAAAGTCCCAAAAGTTTGATGAGGACCTCAAACATTTAGAAGGGGGAGGGTGTAGCCCGGTGAGCCTAAAGAAACTAAATTTGAAAGTAATGTTTATTTTACATTATAATGTGTATATTTTATTTAGTCTGTGCCTTTACAGTGTTTTCATCTGTATGTATATAGTTATATAATTATATATAATATTATTTAATGTTTAATATCTGATTTACGTACTGACGTATGACGCAATTGACGAGAGGAAGGGCGTGGCTGAATGATAGGAAGAGGAAGGAGAAACGAGACGAGTCGGACGAGGAAAAAGATTGTGAAAGCTAAATATTAGGATTTTCACACGATAATCCCGTATAGCTAAACAGACATAATCAGTCGTTAATATTGTTGCTTTGCTGATAAGACCTTTATTTAGCAATTATTTGTGATATTCATCCTGGATTTCACTCCATGCGCTCGTGAGGTGATTCGCGCGAGCAACGAGCCCCATCGCATTTGGGAGGCGAACCAGATAGCGCTCCGGGTGACCGGAAAAGCCCGGAGTTCCTCTGGCAACGAGGGAAAAGTCGTCACAACAGATAGCGCTCCGGGTGACCGGAAAAGCCCGGAGTTCCTCTGTTGCATCGCGGGAGAGTGAGACAGCCGCTCACGCGCGCTGTCATCGACATTGTCATATCGCAGGACACATCGCGTTCGGGAAACCATCAGGCCTGCAACGTAGAGTGTGTGTGGTAATGAGAGCGTGAATGTGGGCCCATTTAAGTGAGTTTTGATTTGAATTACTGAGTAGTTCATTGAATACCTATTTGAAGACTGTGTTATTGAGTTAAACAGTTATACATGTGAGGGTGTTTAACACTTGTGAGATAAGTGTTTGGTTTATTTTCTGAAATTGTAATCATTTAAACTTATTTCATTTGATATTTCATTTTATTCCAAAAGATTGTTTTGAATTTTCCTATTTTAATTTATTACATTTCACATTCAAATACATAAAAAAGACTCGTAAGACAAGCTTTTGATTCAATAGTCTTTATTGCTGCTGAAGGGGATGGAATACATGTGATTATTATACAAATACTTACCCAGGCCCCAGCTGTAATATAGTGGGTATCATTACTGGGGTTACATATTCGCTGAGTTTTGTTTCAGTTTATAGACGTGCTCAAGAAAAAAAAGTTCACCGCGACGGAGAGGCAGAACGCACACCCTGTTTATTTTCTTTATTTTACAAAAGCACAATGTTTTGGTTTGATTGTAAGTGGACACATACAAAAGGAGAAATATCACAGATTCTTTTTTTATATTTCTTTTTTCTGTATGACTATAAATGACTGAGTAATTTAAGTTTATAGTGCTACAATGTGGAGAAAATCCAGCAAAACGCGCCTGCGCGTTTGTCGACCTCAGAGGGTTAACCCCCTGAGGTCGACAATCGCGCCGGCGCGATAGGCTCGCTTTTTTTTTTATCAGTTCAAACGAGATTAATTTTGCTCTGTTGACTTTGATATTACAAACAAGTTTCATACATCAATCGATTCTGTTAAATGTGTATTATTTTTGTGTATACTCACAATAAAAACAAAGTGTTGTGCTTTTTGCTGAAACGCGTCCGAAAATGAACAATAACTCAGCGAATACTCAGTCAAACAGCCATACAGACACACAGGCATGAAGCTTGAATTCTCTTCTTTTAAATGAAGTAATTTATATAAAAAACAAATATTCTCAGTTCATGTAATTTGTAAGAAAAGAGCGAGATGTCAGTCGTTCTCATCTCATCTAATTAGTTTTAATGTGACTCCGCCCACGTAGAGCGCGTGCTATTCAAACGCAAATGACTGAGGCAATCCTGCAAACCTGTGAACTCCCCTTCATATCAGCTCGAGAAAACACAAGTTTAATCAGATCATTGTAGCCTACTTGTTTACACCATCTCGCAGCGCTGTGAGGAATAATAATAATGGAAAATTTACCTCAGAAGTGCAGGTATTTCGAGGAGCAAGGATCCGACTGAGCTGAGGAATACTGTAGTAAGTTTTTTTTCCTTCTCAAGTGAATCGCGTTTCTGTGAATGAATGAACGGCAGCCGCAGAGATGCGCGCTGTTTACCACAGCTCGCAAAAAGACAGTTTAAATTTAAATCGCCTTTCTGTGTGTGAATGAATGATGATGTTTTAGCAAACTGTATTGCTATACTGAGATGAGTAAAAATCGACTGAAATATGTTGAAATAAAATGTAGGCTATTTGTATAAGCAACGTATTAAACTGCAAATTAACATTTATATGCCCTAATATTTCATAAAAACAACGTTACAGTCAGGCGAAATATGAAAGACAACATTTTGTTGACTAGATTTGGGTACAGTTTTTACTGTAGAATATACTGCCACATCAAATAAGCTTTTGTTTAGCAATTTCTGCTCATATGTTTTATATATATATATATATATATATATATATATATATATATATATATATATATAGGCCTATATATATATAACATACTATTTTTGTCAAAAATAAAGTCATCAACTAAGATGTTAGCTGTTCCAGTGTTGGCTATATTCAAACTAATGAATACATATGATAAAATGTAGGCCTATAATCATTTTTTTACAAAGAAAGAGTAAAGAGTTTACACTTGAAATATTGTTGAAATTGTAGTTAAGTGTGCTTGCTGAAAGCAGCAGACTTACTGTTCTTCTTAAGTTTTCTTATTATTATTATTAGGGGTTCAAGCACGAAGTGTTGAAACCCTATTGTAATTGTAAGGATTTTTAGGGGTTCAAGCACGAAGTGCTGAACACCTATTGTAATTGTACTGATTTTTAGGGGTTCAAGCACGAAGTGGTGAAACCCTATTGTAATTGTCCTGATTTTTAGGGGTTCAAGCACGAAGTGCTGAAACCCTATTGTAATTGTACTGATTTTTATTAGGGGTTCAAGCACGAAGTGCTGAAAGCCTATTGTAATTGTACTGATTTTTATTATTAGGGGTTCAAGCACGAAGTGCTGAAACCCTATTGTAATTGTAAGGATTTTTATTATTATTATTAGGGGTTCAAGCACGAAGTGCTGAAACCCTATTGTAATTGTACTGATTTTTATTATTAGGGGTTCAAGCACGAAGTGCTGAAACCCTATTGTAATTGTAAGGATTTTTAGGGGTTCAAGCACGAAGTGCTGAAACCCTATTGTAATTGTACTGATTTTTAGGGGTTCAAGCACGAAGTGCTGAAACCCTATTGTAATTGTACTGATTTTTAGGGGTTCAAGCACGAAGTGCTGAAACCCTATTGTAATTGTACTGATTTTTATTAGGGGTTCAAGCACGAAGTGCTGAAACCCTATTGTAATTGTGCTGATTTTTATTATTATTATTATTATTATTCCGCCGTAAAACGCATCGTGCAGCCCAAACCGTAAGAGCTGGAACTTTGAAACTTTGACAGATGGTAGTACAAAAATCGAGGAAAGGTTCAGAGATTATGACCCCGATTGGCCCATAGGTGGCGCTATAACAACCAAAAGCGCGAAACTGCTCATAACTCCTAGACCGTATGTCGTAGACTCAAGTGTCTTATATCATTGGAAAGCTGGACGCCTGACGAACAAAACGTATATCTCCGATTTCATTTCCGCCATGATAGATTTTCCGCCATTTTGAATTTTGTCAAAAATCTACTTTTGCGAACTAGTCCCTGGTTTTTTGCCCGATTGGAACCAAACTAGTGCAGAAATGTTCTCTGGAGACTGAATATCAATAATTATCGAAAAAAAGTGGAAATTTCGATTCACGGTCGCTAAGGGGCGCCAAAACGTACGTTGTGGGAGGGGCCTATTTTACTAAAATGGCTATAACTCCCGATGTAAATGAGGTATCTTCACCAAACTTGGTACACATGTGTATGAGCTTACTCTGGGGTCACAGTAAAAAAATCGCGACGATTGGCCTCATGGTGGCGCTATAAAATGAAAAAAACATAAAACAGGCTATAACCACCTGACCGTTAGTCCGATTGACTTGAAAATTGGTATGCAGTGTCTTGGTCCAAGGTGCCATGTATGTGTATGAGGACATTGGCGTATCTCAAAAAACATGGCCGCCATCGGCCAACGAAGTTTGAGCACCTATTAGACAAGGTTAACGGAGGCCGATCGGAACGAAACTCAATGGGCATGTTCGGCTCATGGCCCTAAAGGTCTGTAAGAATTTTGAAAGAAATCGGCCACTAGTTGGCGCTAACGAGTTTTACGGCTCTGTAATCACGTAGTGTTACAAATATCCACACAATATGCATATCATTTGATAGATCTCCTCATCCTGAACAACTTTGCCTCAAGAACCATTGCTGTCAATCAAACTGTTCATTAATTATTCATTAATATGTTAAAAACCTACTTTTGCGAACTAGTCCTAGGTTTTTTGCCCGATCGGAACCAGACCAGTCTAGGACAATTCTCTGGACTCTCTAGATCAATAATTATCAAAAAAAAGTTGAACTTTTGCATTTGGATGGCTGTAATAGGGTAATTTATAAAATGGGCGTGTCAAAATACATTAAAAAGCCTATAAATCCTAAATAAAAACTCAGAACTTCACAAAAATTGGTCAGCATATGTGACATAACATCATTAACAAGCATGAAAAATTCTATGGAGATCGGACGATAGGTGGCGCTATAACTGTTAAAAAGCTTTAAAATCATATATTTCCTATGGTAAACTGCCTGTATTGGCTGTAAATGGTCTTTTCCATCTCTGATCATATAATTTTCATATCATAATGTTCAAAACTAGTGCAATACAATTCTCTGGACTCACTAGATCAATAATTGTCAGAAAAAGTTGAACTACTTCATTTGGATAGCTATAATAGGTTCACTTCAAAATCTGGCCTTTACCAAGTGTCCCCGAAAGCCTATATCTCTTTAATCAATGCTCAGACCTTCTTAAAAACAAGTCAGAACATGTGAAATATCACCCTGAACAAGCATGAAAATTTTCAGACAGATCGGACAAAATTTGCCTCTATAACAGTTAAAAAGGTGAAAATGATATGAATTAATGGCATGTTAAGCCAATAAGTGGTATTTTACTGCCCCCTGCTGTTTAAAATAGTCATTTTCTCATATTGGTATTGGTATCAGCCATGGTAAATCATGATAAATGATGGTGTGTGTGTGTGTGTGTGTGTGTGTGTGTGTGTGTGTGTGTGTGTGTGTGTGTGGTACAAATATAACAAAGGTTTTATTTTCCAACATGAAAACAAACATAACAGAGTGCTAGTGCACAAACAATAACCGACAATGATAATGGATGAGAGGGGAACTTAAATACACAGATCAAGACAAGGACAACAGGTGACGGTTATGATGATGAGGAGCAGGTGATGATGAGGAGGGTGATGAGGAGCAGGTGCAGGTGATGACGACAGATGGTGAATGTGATGAAGACAGAAGGTGAATGTGATGAAGGTGAATGTGACACCAATATCACTGAAACATTTGTGTGTGTGTGTGTGTGTGTGTAGCATTATTGTGTGTAGCATATGTAGCAAGTATGCATTATTGAGTTAACATGGAAACACTGGTTTGCTTTAGTGCAGAAAACTGGTCAAAATCATGAGGTTTAAAGTGAAAGTGAGCCAATAAGTGGTCTTCTACTGCCCTCTGCTGGCCATTCTACTTATTAATTAAATTTTTCCACATGTGCTTGCATTTAAACTTGAATACACACTAAAAATCACTTATATAGCAATAACTATTATAACACAATCATATTTTGTCAGTGTTAATCACTTTATTTGCACTGACACTTCAAATAATTGCTAGTAATGTGGTAAATCATGGTAAATCATGGTTAACTATGCTGTGTGTGTGTGTGTGTGTGTGTGTGTGTGTGTGTGTGTGTGTGTGTGTGTGTGTGTGTAAGCATGCATTGAGTTAACATGGATAAACTGGTTTGCTTTAGTGCAGAAAACTGGTTTAAAGTGAAAGTGAGCCAATAAGTGGTCTTCTACTGCCCTCTGCTGGCCATTCTACTTATTAATGAAATATTTCAACATGTGCTTGCATTCATACTTGAATACACACTAAAAAAATCACTTATATAGCAATAACTATTATAACACAATCATATTTTGTCAGTGTTAATCACTTTATTTGCACTGACACTTCAAATAATTGCTAGTAATGTGATAAATCAGGCTAGAAACATGGTAAATCAAAGTAAATAATACTAGATTGTCGTTTATCTCCTGGTAAATAATACTAGAACGTGGTATATCATGGTAAACCATGGTTAACTATGCTGTGTGTGTATGTGTGTGTGTGTGTGTGTGTGTGTGTGTGTGTGTGTGTGTGTGTGTGTGTGTGTGTGTGTGTGTGTGTGTGTGTGTGTAAGCATGCATTGAGTTAACATGGAAAAACTGGTTTGCTTTAGTGCAGAAAACTGGTTTAAAGTGAAAGTGAGCCAATAAGTGGTCTTCTAGTGCCCTCTGCTGGCCATTCTACTTAATAATGAAATATTTTACATGTGCTTTTGCATTCATACTTGGACACACACTAAAAATCACGTATATAACTAACTATTATAACACAATAATATTTTGTCAGTGTTCATCACCTCATTTGCACTGACACTTGACATAATTGCTAGTAATGTGGTTAATCATGCTAGAAACATTGTAAATCATAGTAAATAATACTGAAATGAGGTGTATCAAGGTAAATCATGCTAGAATCCTAATAAATCATTCTGGAACATGGTATATGATAGTAAATCATGCTAGAATCATATTAAATAATTCTAGAATGTGGCAAATCGTTGTGGGAGGAGCCTATTTTACTCAAATGGCTATAACTCAAGAAGTAAATGAGATATCTTCACCAAACTCAGTACACATGTGTATGGGTTCAATTTGAGGTCACAGTAAACAATTTTATGGAGATCGGACCATAGGTGGCGCTATAACTGTTAAAAAGCTTTAAAACCATATATATCCCATGGCAAATTGCCTGTATTGGCTGTAAATGGTCTTTTCCATCTATTATGTCAGTGGTTACATGCTTGCTAAATAAATCTTAATAACTTTTGATGCTTTTGTGCTTAAATGCCTTAAAGGCCTTAACTGCTTGAACCCCGATAAATGCTGCTTGCAGCTTTAATTAGGGGTTCAAGCACGAAGTGCTGAAACCCTATTGTAATTGTACTGATTTTTAGGGGTTCAAGCACGAAGTGCTGAAACCCTATTGTATTTGTGCTGATTTTTATTATTATTATTATTATTATTATTATTATTATTATTATTATTCCGCCGTAAAACGCATCGTGCAGCCCAAACCGTAAGGGCTAGAGCTTTGAAACTTTGCCAGATGGTAGTACAAAAATCGAGGAGAGGTTATCAAATTATGACCTCGATTGGCCCATAGGTGGCGCTATAACAACCAAAAGCGCGAAAGTGGTCATAACTCCTGGACCGTATGTCGTAGACACAAGTGTCTTATATCATTGGAAAGCTGGTCGTCTGACGAACAAAACGTATATCTCCGATTTCATTTCCGTCATGATAGATTTTCCGCCATTTTGAATTTTGTCGAAAACCTACTTTTGCGAACTAGTCCCTGGTTTTTTGCTCGATCGGAACCAAACCAGTGCAGAATTGTTCTCTGGAGACTGAAGATCAATAATTATCGAAAAAAAGTTGAAATTTCGATTCAGGGTCGCTAGAGGGCGCAAAATTAACGTTGTGGGCGGAGCCTATTTTACTAAAATGGCTATAACTCCAGAAGTAAATGAGGTATTTTCACCAAACTTGGTACACATATGTAAGAGGTCAATCTGAGGTCACGGTAAAAAAATCGCGGCGATTGGCCACATGGTGGCGCTATAACATGAAAAAAACATAAAACAGGCTATAACCACCTGACCGTTAGTCCGATTGACTTGAAAATTGGTATGCAGTGTCTTGGTCCAAGGTGCCATGTATGTCTATGAGGACATTGGTGTATCTCAAAAAACATGGCCGCCATTGGCCAATGAAGTTGAGCACCTATTAGACAAGGTTAACGGAGGCCGATCGGAACGAAACTCGGTGGGCATGTTCGACTCATGGCCCTAGAGGTCTGTAAGAATTTTGAAAGAAATCGGCCACTAGTTGGCGCTAACGAGTTTTATGGCTCTGTAATCACGTGGTGTTAGATATATTGTCACAAAATGCATATCATTTGATAGATCTGCTCATGCTGAACAACTTTGCCTCTAGAACCATTGCTGTCAATCAAACCGTTCATTAAATATTCATGAATATGTTAAAAACCTACTTTTGCGAACTAGTCCCTGGTTTTTCGCCCGATCGGAACCAGACCAGTCTAGGACAATTCTATGGACTCTCTAGATCAATAATTATCAAAAAAAAGTTGAACTTTTGTATTTGTATGGCTGTAATAGGGTCATTTATAAAATGGGTGTGGCAAAATACACTCAAAAGCCTATAAATCCTAAATGAAAACTCAGAACTTCACAAAAATTGGTGAGCATATGTGTCATAACATCACAAACAAGCTTGCAAAATGTTATGGAGATTGGACAATAGTTGGCGCTATAACTGTTAAAAAGCTTTAAAACCATATATTTCCTATGGTAAACTGCCTGTATTGGCTGTAAATGGTCTTTTCCATGTCTGATCATATAATTTTCATATCATAATGTTCAAAACTAGTGCAATACAATTCTCTGGACTCACTAGATCAATAATTGTCAGAAAAAGTTGAACTACTTCATTTGGATAGCTATAATAGGTTCACTTCAAAATGTAGCCTTTACCAAGTGTCCCCGAAAGCCTATATCTCTTTAATGAATGACTCAGACCTTCTTAAAAACAAGTCAGAACATGTGAAATATCACTCTGAACATGCATGAAAATTTTCAGACAGATCAGACAAAATTTGCCTCTATAACAGTTAAAAAGGTGAAAATGATATGATTATAATGGCATGTTAAGCCAATAAGTGGTATTTTACTGCCCCCTGCTGTTCAAAATAGTCATTTTGTCATATTGTTCTATAATTTATATTTAGACTTTATAAAATCACTATTTTAACATTTACAATTACATTTAGTCAAAATCCATCTGTTAAAGTATTAGTATTGACAGTTTGATCACATCATACATTTCAAATGTCTGCATCTACAACATAATGTGTGTGTGTAGTCTTAGGTTTCTGAATAAATTCTGAATCATCTGATTAATAGCTTGCAAAGACTTTGTGAAATGTTTATAGACCATTCAAATATATTTTCATAATGACATATCCCAATAGCATTGAAATAACAACAACAACATTTGTCTTTGTGTGTGCGTGCGTGCGTGCGTGCGTGCGTGTGTGTGTGCGTGTGTGTGTGTGTGTGTGTGTGTGTGTGTGTGTGTGTAAACATGCATTATGGAGTTAAAATGGAAAAACTGGTTTGCTTTAGTGCAGAAAAATGGTGAAAATCAAGAAGTTTAAAGTGAAAGTGAGCCAATATGTGGTCTTCTACTGCCCTCTGCTGGCCATTCTACTTATTAATGAAGTCTACTCACATATGCTTTTGCATTCATTAGACACTAAAAATCACTTATATAACAATAAAACACAAAAAAAATCACTTATATAACAATTACTATTGTAGCACAATCATATTTTGTCAGAGTTGATCACTTCATTTTTACTGATACTTCACATAATTGCTAGCAATGTGGTAAATCATGGTAAATTACACTAAAAACATGGTAAATCATAATAAATAATACTAGAATGTGGTGTATCAAGGTAAATCATACTACAATCCTGGTACATCATTCTAGAACATGGTATATCATGGTACATCATGCTAGAACATGGTAAATCATGGTAAACTATGCTAGAACAGGGTAAATCATGGTAAGCCATGATAAATCATAATAAACTATGGTAAATCATGTTAGAATGTGGTATATCATGGTAAATCATGCTAGAACATGGTAAATCATGGTAAACTATGCTAGAACAGGGTAAATCATGGTAAACTATGATGAATCATGGTAAACTATGATGAATCATGGTAAACTATGATAAATCATGATAAACTATGGTAATCCATGCTAGAATCACAGTAAACAATGGTAAATCATACTAGAATGTAGTATATCATGGTAAATTATGCTAGAATATGGCAAATCAGGCTAGAATCATAGTAAATAATACTAGAATATGCTAAATTGTTGTGGGAGGAGCCTATTTTACTAAAATGGCTATAACTCAAGAAGTAAATGAGATATCTTCACCAAACTCAGTACACATGTGTATGGGTTCAATTTGAGGTCACAGTAAACAATTCTATGGAGATCGGACCATAGGTGGCGCTATAACTGTTAAAAAAGCTTTAAAACCATATATATCACATGGTAAATTGCCTGTATTGGCTGTAAATGGTCTTTTCCATCTATTATGTCAGTGGTTACATGCTTATTAAATAAATCTTAATAACTTTTGATGCTTTTGTGCTTAAATGCCTTAAAGGCCTTAACTGCTTGAACCCCGATAAATGCTGCTTGCAGCTTTAATTATTATTATTATTTTTCTTCTGCCGTAAAACGCATCGTGCAGCCCAAACCGTAAGTGCTAGAGACTTGAAACTTTGCCAGATGGTAGTACAAAAATCGAGGAGAGGTTATCAAAATATGACCCCGATTGGCCCATAGGTGGCGCTACAGTGCAAAAAACAAAAAAAAATCATATTTTTGCTTAAATCTCATTAACCGTTTGTCACAGACTCAAGTGTCTTATATCATTGGAATCCTTGGGTCAAGCCGAACAAAAAAGGCCTCAAGGATTTCATTTCCGGTATGCAAATTTTCCGCCATTTTGAATTATGTCCAAAACCTACTTTTGCGAACTAGTCCCTGGTTTTGTGTCCGATCGGAACCAAACCAGTGCAGAAATGTTCTCTGGAGTCAGAATATCAATAATTATCGAAAAAAAGTTGAAATTTCGATTGACGGTCGCTAAGGGGCGCCAAAATGTTTGAAGAAGGCGGAGCCTATTTTACTAAAATGGCTATAACTCCAGAAGTAAATGAGGTATATTCACCAAACTCGGTACACCTGTGTAAGAGGTCAATCTGAGGTCATAGTAAAAAGATTTCGGCGATTGGCCACATGGTGGCGCTATAACATGAAAAAAACATAAATCAGGCTGTAACCACCTGACCGTTAGTCCGATTGACTTGAAAATTGGTATGCAGTGTCTTGGTCCAAGCTGTCATGTACATCTATGAGGACCTTGGTGTATCTCAAAAAACATGGCCGCCATCGGCCAATGAAGTTTGAGCACCTATTAGACAAGGTTAACGGAGGCCGATTGGAACAAAACTCGGTGGGCATGTTCGACTCATGGCCCTAGAGGTCTGTAAGAATTTTGAAAGAAATCGGCCACTAGTTGGCGCTAACGAGTTTTATGGCTCTGTAATCACGTGGTGTTACACTTATCATCACAAAATGCATATCATTTGATAGACCTGCTCATGCTGAACAACTTTGCCTCTAGAACCATTGCTGTCAATCAAACAGTTTATTAATTATTCACGAATATGTTAAAAACCTACTTTTGCGAACTAGTCCCTGGTTTTTTGCCCGATCGGAACCAAACGAGTCTAGGACAATTCTCTGGAATCTTTAGATCAATAATTATCAAAAAAAGTTGAACTTTTGCATTTTTCGCATGGGTATAATTGGGTCATAAAGAAAATGGGCGTGGCAAAATGCAAACAAAAGCCTATAAATCCTAAACAAAAACTCAGAACATCACGAAAATTGGTGAGCATATGTGCCATAACATTCTAAATAAGCATGCAAAATTGTATGTAGATCGGATGATAGTTGGCGCTATAACTGTTAAAAAGCAATGGTAAATTGCCTGTATTGGCTGTAAATGGACTTTTCAATCTATTATTTCAGTGGTTAAAAGCTTTCTAAATAAATCTTAATGTCTTGAATGCTTAAATGCCTTAAAGGCCTTAAATGCTTGAACCCCGATAAATGCTGCTTGCAGCTTTAATTATTATTATTTTTCTTCTGCCGTAAAACGCATCGTGCAGCCCAAACCGTAAGTGCTAGAGACTTGAAACTTTGCCAGATGGTAGTACAAAAATCGAGGAGAGGTTATCAAAATATGACCCCGATTGGCCCATAGGTGGCGCTACAGTGCAAAAAACAAAAAAAAATCATATTTTTGCTTAAATCTCATTAACCGTTTGTCACAGACTCAAGTGTCTTATATCATTGGAATCCTTGGGTCAAGCCGAACAAAAAAGGCCTCAAGGATTTCATTTCCGGTATGCAAATTTTCCGCCATTTTGAATTATGTCCAAAACCTACTTTTGCGAACTAGTCCCTGGTTTTGTGTCCGATCGGAACCAAACCAGTGCAGAAATGTTCTCTGGAGTCAGAATATCAATAATTATCGAAAAAAAGTTGAAATTTCGATTGACGGTCGCTAAGGGGCGCCAAAATGTTTGAAGAAGGCGGAGCCTATTTTACTAAAATGGCTATAACTCCAGAAGTAAATGAGGTATATTCACCAAACTCGGTACACCTGTGTAAGAGGTCAATCTGAGGTCATAGTAAAAAGATTGCGGCGATTGGCCACATGGTGGCGCTATAACATGAAAAAAACATAAATCAGGCTGTAACCACCTGACCGTTAGTCCGATTGACTTGAAAATTGGTATGCAGTGTCTTGGTCCAAGCTGTCATGTATATCTATGAGGACATTGGTGTATCTCAAAAAACATGGCCGCCATCGGCCAATGAAGTTTGAGCACCTATTAGACAAGGTTAACGGAGGCCGATCGGAACAAAACTCGGTGGGCATGTTCGACTCATGGCCCTAGAGGTCTGTAACAATTTTGAAAGAAATCGGCCACTAGTTGGCGCTAACGAGTTTTATGGCTCTGTAATCACGTGGTGTTACACTTATCATCACAAAATGCATATCATTTGATAGACCTGCTCATGCTGAACAACTTTGCCTCTAGAACCATTGCTGTCAATCAAACAGTTTATTAATTATTCACGAATATGTTAAAAACCTACTTTTGCGAACTAGTCCCTGGTTTTTTGCCCGATCGGAACCAAACGAGTCTAGGACAATTCTCTGGACTCTTTAGATCAATAATTATCAAAAAAAAGTTGAACTTTTGCATTTGGATGGCTGTAATAGGGTCATTTATAAAATGGGTGTGGCAAAATGCACTAAAAAGCCTATAAATCACATATAAAAACTCATAACTTCACAAAAATTGGTGAGCATATGTGACATAACATCATTAATAACCATGCACAAATTTATGGAGATCGGACGATAGGTGGCGCTTTAACTTTTAAAAAGCTGTAAAACCATATATTTCCTATGGTAAATTGCCTGTATTGGCTGTAAATGGTCTTTTCCATCTATGATCATATAGTTTTCATATAATAATGTTCAAAACTAGTGCAGTAAAATTCTCTGGACTCTCTAGATCAGTAATTATCAGAAAAAGTTGAACTACTTCATTTGGATAGCTATAATAGGTTCACTTCAAAATGTGGCCTTGACCAAGTGTCCCCGAAAGCTTATATCTTTTAAGATGCTCAGATCTGCTTAAAAACAAGTCAGAACATGTGAAATATCACTCTGAACAAGCATGAAAAATTTCAGACAGATCGGACAAAATTTGCCTCTATAACAGTTAAAAAGGTGAAAATGATATAAATGTAATGGCATATTAAGCCAATAAGTGGTATTTTACTGCCCTCTGCTGTTAAAAAATAGTAATTTTGTCATATTGTTCCATAATTCATATTTAGACTTTATAAAATTACTCTTTTAACATTTACAATCACCTTTAGTGAAAATTCATCTATTGAAGTATTACTACTGACAATTGTGTAACATTGAGGAATCTGAATCTTGAAGGAGACTTGCAAAAAACAGTTTGATCGCATTATCCATCTATGATGTCAGTGGTTACATGCTTGCTAAATAAAACTTGATAACGTTTGATGCTTTTGTGCTTAAAGACCTTAAAAACCTTAATTGTCTATGTCTGAGTTTCAGAATTTTTTGAATGTTCCTGAGATATAAGTGAAAAACCAAATTCCCATTAATTAATTCATTCATTCATTCATTCATTCAATCAATCAATCACTTCAATTGTAACATGGAAGTATACCACTGTTGTTCACTAGAGGGAGCAGCAGGATTACATATGATCTTTTCATTAGCTTTCAGTATTGGGAAACAAATGCTTTAAAAAGCAATCTTTTTTATTATGATAGGGCTGTAGCTATCGATTATTTTAGTAATCGAGTATTCTATTCAAGTAATCGGATAAAAAAAAATTGTGGTAAAAAATAGACTCAAGTTAACAACAGCCTTTAAAATGACTTAAAATACAAATATATAATAACAAGCAACAATAATTGGTTCAAGTAAAGTATCAAAGTAAGTAATTATATTGGTTTTAATGAACAACACTGTTAAAATATACCCATGTAAAATAAATTATATAAACTAATATAAACATAACTTATGTACATAAATAACAAATGCCTGCAGAGGGCGCCAGCGGCCTGGTTGTTGTTACACTAAGCCTGGCATTATCAAATCCTTGTTTAATATTGTCCAAACAATTAATTCAAATGTCAACTTAACCTTTAATATTTGGCCAATTCTGTACTATAGAAATGCTACAGTCACTGTAATTTCTTGAACGAGAACATGTGCACATCAAAACATGCAAACTCAGAGCAAGATAACTTATATTTTGAAATCGCAATGTTTAAACTTTTATTTTGAAATCGCGATGAACAGCAGTTTGAGAAACCCAGATGTGCTCCACAAATGATAACAGTGCAACTATGAAACACAAACTGCGTCCGACTTGCGTTCCCATATTTGCACGCTATTGGAAACCTAAACAAACAGCACTGCAGAGACTGAGTTTGCTTGGAGCAGCGTTTACTGTGGACGGAGCGGAGGTAATTTTAACATGTAACGTTAGGCTAATCTGCACTCATGTAATTGAAGCGTCTTCTCTGTGAAAAAAACAAACAAACAAAAAACAGAGGATATATTTATTTAACTGAATCACAGCCTTTGTGATTTCACAATGGCACTATGCTATATTATGACTGTAAATGGTTTTAAATATCGCGTTGTCCTAGAAAACTGTAATTCTGCGGTTGTTGGATTCTCGTCTGTGGAATGCACCACTTTCGGTATTTTGCCAATTACTCGAGGGGTAAATTGCAATCAATGATTTTTTTAAATCGAGTACTTTACTATAATCGAGGAATCGTTACAGCCCTATACTGGTAACATAGTTTTATATTATTAGATCACAAAGAAATGCCTATAGACAAATAAATATATTTTCTCAATAACATATCCAAAAAACATATTTGTGTGTGTGTGTGTGTGTGTAAGCATGCATTATTGAGTTAACATGGAAAAACTGGTTTGATTTAGTGCAGAAAACTGGTGCAAATCATTAAGTTTAAAGTGAAAGTGAGCCAATAAGTGGTCTTCTACTGGCTTCTGCTGGCCATTCTACTTATTTACTCTTCGGAGTCTTGGGCTATTTTGGCCGTTTTTGAGTACTTTTTACACAGCACAACATCACCTATATGAACAGACAATTAGTTTTTCACTTTGATGTACTTTATCAACATACTGGACCCAAAATCACACAAAAAACACAAAATCCGAATAGAAAAATTATAGTTTTTTACTACAAAAAAACACAAACATGCTCAATGAAGCATTTTAAAAGGTTTAAAATGTTAACACAAGTTGTAAATGTCAACATATACAGGTACAATTCAGATATAATCAAGCTATATACAAAAAAAAATATGATTTACAAAAAAAAGCAGGTGTAGCCATGGGCTTTTTTTTTTTTTCTTTTTAGCTTTGCCACTTTTTAAAACAGTTCATGCACACAATTATACAGAGAGCTATATTTAAGGCCTTGCATTCCCAGAGTATGAGGGTTCCCAAATAGTGCAAATACAACATAAAAAAGGTAAAATTGAGATAAAATCAAACTATATACAGCAAAAACCAGGTGTGGCAATAGGGTTTTTTTCTTTTCTTTTTTGCTTAGAAACTCTACAAAACACAATGTACAATTACACAGACAGCTACATTACAGGGCTTTCATGAGCTTGAGTAAGAGGTGTTCCTAAAAAGTGCAAATATTCCATACAAAAGGTAAAATGAATACAAAATCAATATCAGGATCACTCTCGGTTTTCCAGGGCTCAGAGCTGTGGTGTGGCTGTCCTGACTTTGCTGGAGATCTTGATCTGGTTTGACTCTTCCTTCCACCCCATCTCTTTGTAGGCCTCTGTCTGCTTGTTGTCGAAGTGGTAGATGACCCAGGCTGCTCATCATCTCTGTACATGTCAAGACACACGCAAAAAGATTAAAGATTGTACATCAAAGTTCAAGATGCTCATTGGCACATATGCACAACAATTACAGTGAAGCAGTCATTGGCAATGAAATTCATGTTCACACAACCACACACACACACACACAGACACACACAGAAACACACACGCACAGACAGACAGACAGACAGACACACACACACACACACACACACACACACACACACACACACACACACACACACACACACACAGACAGACATACAGACAGACAGAGACACACACACACACACACACAGATAATATAATATACAATAAGCTAAAAGTTTGTCTCACCCCTCGTTGTGAACCACAAAAGCCGAGTCGTCAATCTCATCATAGCCACTTTCTGATTCCGTCGATGAACTGTAAACAACATCGTCCAGTTGGTAGAACAAGTCGAGGGCTTGTTCAACCAAAAACATTTGCTTCATTTTCCTTCCACAAAAAATACCTAAACTATCTACACTACTCCTAAACTACTCTCAAAATCTACTCAAACTCTTCCAAAAACTAGCAATAACATCTCTGTCTTTCTGTCTATTCCGTCAATATCCCGTCGGCGCCTTTCAATTTCGCTTCTTTGCACAGTTCTTCTCCTCCACTCCGTAAAATGTGCAGCATGAAGAGCAGAGTCAGCAGATTCACACATTTTTCTCCGTTTTGTTTTATGACAAAAACCGACGAAGTTATTGGAATAAATGCAACGCCTGTGGCATCCCATCGTGCGTTCTTTTACGAATTCGTCAATATTTTCAATATTTTTTTTATATAAAGTTTAAATGATCATATCTCCGTTTTTACTTGGTCTAGCAACACAAAACAAAAAGTAGAATAGAGTTTCAAGCCAGCACTTTCGACAGAAGTGGACAGCAGCGCTCAACGTGACTTTGTTTTTATAATTCAACGTCTTAAACTGTCATGTGATTTGATCACGCCGGCGTGATCGGCGACTCGGAAGAGTTAATGAAGTCTTTTCACATGTGCTTTTGGATTCACTTGTATAACAATAACTATTATAACACAATCATATTTTGTCAGTGTTTATCACTTCATTTGCACTGACACTTCACATAATTGCTAGTAATGTGGTAAATCATGGTAAATCACGCTAGAAACATGGTAAGTCATAGTAAATAATAGTAGAATGTGGTGTATCAAGGTAGATCATGTAAGAATCCTGGTAAATAATTCTAGAACGTGGTATATCATGCTAGAACATGGTAAACTATGCTAGAACAGGGTAAATCATGGTAAACCATGATAAATCATGATGAACTATGGTAAATCATTTTAGAATGTGGTATATCATGATAAATCATGCTAGAACATGATCTTTTACATCTATGATGTCAGTGGTTACATGCTTGCTAAATAAAACTTAATAACTTTTGATGCTTTTGTGCTTTAAGGCCTTAAAGGCCTTAATTGCTTGAACCCCGATAAATGCTGCTTGCAGCTTTAATTATTATTATTATTTTTCTTCTGCCGTAAAACGCATCGTGCAGCCCAAACCGTAAGTGCTAGAGACTTGAAACTTTGCCAGATGGTAGTACAAAAATCGAGGAGAGGTTATCAAAATATGACCCCGATTGGCCCATAGGTGGCGCTACAGTGCAAAAAACAAAAAAAAATCATATTTTTGCTTAAATCTCATTAACCGTTTGTCACAGACTCAAGTGTCTTATATCATTGGAATCCTTGGGTCAAGCCGAACAAAAAAGGCCTCAAGGATTTCATTTCCGGTATGCAAATTTTCCGCCATTTTGAATTATGTCCAAAACCTACTTTTGCGAACTAGTCCCTGGTTTTGTGTCCGATCGGAACCAAACCAGTGCAGAAATGTTCTCTGGAGTCAGAATATCAATAATTATCGAAAAAAAGTTGAAATTTCGATTGACGGTCGCTAAGGGGCGCCAAAATGTTTGAAGAAGGCGGAGCCTATTTTACTAAAATGACTATAACTCCAGAAGTAAATGAGGTATATTCACCAAACTCGGTACACCTGTGTAAGAGGTCAATCTGAGGTCATAGTAAAAAGATTGCGGCGATTGGCCACATGGTGGCGCTATAACATGAAAAAAACATAAATCAGGCTGTAACCACCTGACCGTTAGTCCGATTGACTTGAAAATTGGTATGCAGTGTCTTGGTCCAAGCTGTCATGTATATCTATGAGGACATTGGTGTATCTCAAAAAACATGGCCGCCATCGGCCAATGAAGTTTGAGCACCTATTAGACAAGGTTAACGGAGGCCGATCGGAACAAAACTCGGTGGGCATGTTCGACTCATGGCCCTAGAGGTCTGTAAGAATTTTGAAAGAAATCGGCCACTAGTTGGCGCTAACGAGTTTTATGGCTCTGTAATCACGTGGTGTTACACTTATCATCACAAAATGCATATCATTTGATAGACCTGCTCATGCTGAACAACTTTGCCTCTAGAACCATTGCTGTCAATCAAACAGTTTATTAATTATTCACGAATATGTTAAAAACCTACTTTTGCGAACTAGTCCCTGGTTTTTTGCCCGATCGGAACCAAACGAGTCTAGGACAATTCTCTGGACTCTTTAGATCAATAATTATCAAAAAAAGTTGAACTTTTGCATTTTTCGCATGGGTATAATTGGGTCATAAAGAAAATGGGCGTGGCAAAATGCAAACAAAAGCCTATAAATCCTAAACAAAAACTCAGAACATCACGAAAATTGGTGAGCATATGTGCCATAACATTCTAAATAAGCATGCAAAATTGTATGTAGATCGGATGATAGTTGGCACTATAACTGTTAAAAAGCAATGGTAAATTGCCTGTATTGGCTGTAAATGGACTTTTCAATCTATTATTTCAGTGGTTAAAAGCTTTCTAAATAAATCTTAATGTCTTGAATGCTTAAATGCCTTAAAGGCCTTAAATGCTTGAACCCCGATAAATGCTGCTTGCAGCTTTAATTAGGGGTTCAAGCATGAAATGCTGAAACCCTATTGTAATTGTAAGGATTCGTAAAACGCATCGTGCAGGCCAAACCGTAAGGCCTAGAGACGTGAAACCTGGCCAGATGGTAGGCCTCAGTTTGGGGACAACCTATCAGAGTATGACCCCGAATGGCCCATAGGTGGCGCTACAGCAACCAAAAGTTCAAAATTGCTCATAACTCTTAGACCGTTTGTCCCAGGATCAAGTGCCCTATATCGTTGGAATCCTTGGCTCAAGGCGGACAAAATGGCTATCTCCGATTTGGATGTCGGCAGGGAAAATATTCTGCTATGTCGAATTTTGTCCAAAACCTACTTTTGCGAACTAGTCCCTGGTTTTTCGCCCGATCGGAACCAAACCAGTCTAGGACAATTCTCTGGACTCTCTAGATCAATAATTATCGAAAAAAAGTTGAACTTTTGCATTTGGGTGGCTGTAACAGGCTCGTTTAGAAAAGGGGCGTGGCAAAATACACTCAAAAGCCTATAAATCCCAAATGAAAACTCAGAACTTCACCAAAATTGATGAGCATATGTGTCAGAACATGGTGAGGAAGCATGCAGAGTTTCATGGAGATCGGACCTTAGGTGGCGCTATAACTGGCAAAAAGCCCTCATTCTTATTAGGGGTTCAAGCATGAAATGCTGAAACCCTATTGTAATTGTAAGGATTCGTAAAACGCATCGTGCAGGCCAAACCGTAAGGCCTAGAGACGTGAAACCTGGCCAGATGGTAGGCCTCAGTTTGGGGACAACCTATCAGAGTATGACCCCGAATGGCCCATAGGTGGCGCTACAGCAACCAAAAGTTCAAAATTGCTCATAACTCTTAGACCGTTTGTCCCAGGATCAAGTGCCCTATATCGTTGGAATCCTTGGCTCAAGGCGGACAAAATGGCTATCTCCGATTTGGATGTCGGCAGGGAAAATATTCTGCTATGTCGAATTTTGTCCAAAACCTACTTTTGCGAACTAGTCCCTGGTTTTTCGCCCGATCGGAACCAAACCAGTCTAGGACAATTCTCTGGACTCTCTAGATCAATAATTATCGAAAAAAAGTTGAACTTTTGCATTTGGGTGGCTGTAACAGGCTCGTTTAGAAAAGGGGCGTGGCAAAATACACTCAAAAGCCTATAAATCCCAAATGAAAACTCAGAACTTCACCAAAATTGATGAGCATATGTGTCAGAACATGGTGAGGAAGCATGCAGAGTTTCATGGAGATCGGACCTTAGGTGGCGCTATAACTGGCAAAAAGCCCTCATTCTTATTAGGGGTTCAAGCATGAAATGCTGAAACCCTATTGTAATTGTAAGGATTCGTAAAACGCATCGTGCAGGCCAAACCGTAAGGCCTAGAGACGTGAAACCTGGCCAGATGGTAGGCCTCAGTTTGGGGACAACCTATCAGAGTATGACCCCGAATGGCCCATAGGTGGCGCTACAGCAACCAAAAGTTCAAAATTGCTCATAACTCTTAGACCGTTTGTCCCAGGATCAAGTGCCCTATATCGTTGGAATCCTTGGCTCAAGGCGGACAAAATGGCTATCTCCGATTTGGATGTCGGCAGGGAAAATATTCTGCTATGTCGAATTTTGTCCAAAACCTACTTTTGCGAACTAGTCCCTGGTTTTTCGCCCGATCGGAACCAAACCAGTCTAGGACAATTCTCTGGACTCTCTAGATCAATAATTATCGAAAAAAAGTTGAACTTTTGCATTTGGGTGGCTGTAACAGGCTCGTTTAGAAAAGGGGCGTGGCAAAATACACTCAAAAGCCTATAAATCCCAAATGAAAACTCAGAACTTCACCAAAATTGATGAGCATATGTGTCAGAACATGGTGAGGAAGCATGCAGAGTTTCATGGAGATCGGACCTTAGGTGGCGCTATAACTGGCAAAAAGCCCTCATTCTTATTAGGGGTTCAAGCATGAAATGCTGAAACCCTATTGTAATTGTAAGGATTCGTAAAACGCATCGTGCAGGCCAAACCGTAAGGCCTAGAGACGTGAAACCTGGCCAGATGGTAGGCCTCAGTTTGGGGACAACCTATCAGAGTATGACCCCGAATGGCCCATAGGTGGCGCTACAGCAACCAAAAGTTCAAAATTGCTCATAACTCTTAGACCGTTTGTCCCAGGATCAAGTGCCCTATATCGTTGGAATCCTTGGCTCAAGGCGGACAAAATGGCTATCTCCGATTTGGATGTCGGCAGGGAAAATATTCTGCTATGTCGAATTTTGTCCAAAACCTACTTTTGCGAACTAGTCCCTGGTTTTTCGCCCGATCGGAACCAAACCAGTCTAGGACAATTCTCTGGACTCTCTAGATCAATAATTATCGAAAAAAAGTTGAACTTTTGCATTTGGGTGGCTGTAACAGGCTCGTTTAGAAAAGGGGCGTGGCAAAATACACTCAAAAGCCTATAAATCCCAAATGAAAACTCAGAACTTCACCAAAATTGATGAGCATATGTGTCAGAACATGGTGAGGAAGCATGCAGAGTTTCATGGAGATCGGACCTTAGGTGGCGCTATAACTGGCAAAAAGCCCTCATTCTTATTAGGGGTTCAAGCATGAAATGCTGAAACCCTATTGTAATTGTAAGGATTCGTAAAACGCATCGTGCAGGCCAAACCGTAAGGCCTAGAGACGTGAAACCTGGCCAGATGGTAGGCCTCAGTTTGGGGACAACCTATCAGAGTATGACCCCGAATGGCCCATAGGTGGCGCTACAGCAACCAAAAGTTCAAAATTGCTCATAACTCTTAGACCGTTTGTCCCAGGATCAAGTGCCCTATATCGTTGGAATCCTTGGCCCAAGGCGGACAAAATGGCTATCTCCGATTTGGATGTCGGCAGGGAAAATATTCTGCTATGTCGAATTTTGTCCAAAACCTACTTTTGCGAACTAGTCCCTGGTTTTTCGCCCGATCGGAACCAAACCAGTCTAGGACAATTCTCTGGACTCTCTAGATCAATAATTATCGAAAAAAAGTTGAACTTTTGCATTTGGGTGGCTGTAACAGGCTCGTTTAGAAAAGGGGCGTGGCAAAATACACTCAAAAGCCTATAAATCCCAAATGAAAACTCAGAACTTCACCAAAATTGATGAGCATATGTGTCAGAACATGGTGAGGAAGCATGCAGAGTTTCATGGAGATCGGACCTTAGGTGGCGCTATAACTGGCAAAAAGCCCTCATTCTTATTAGGGGTTCAAGCATGAAATGCTGAAACCCTATTGTAATTGTAAGGATTCGTAAAACGCATCGTGCAGGCCAAACCGTAAGGCCTAGAGACGTGAAACCTGGCCAGATGGTAGGCCTCAGTTTGGGGACAACCTATCAGAGTATGACCCCGAATGGCCCATAGGTGGCGCTACAGCAACCAAAAGTTCAAAATTGCTCATAACTCTTAGACCGTTTGTCCCAGGATCAAGTGCCCTATATCGTTGGAATCCTTGGCTCAAGGCGGACAAAATGGCTATCTCCGATTTGGATGTCGGCAGGGAAAATATTCTGCTATGTCGAATTTTGTCCAAAACCTACTTTTGCGAACTAGTCCCTGGTTTTTCGCCCGATCGGAACCAAACCAGTCTAGGACAATTCTCTGGACTCTCTAGATCAATAATTATCGAAAAAAAGTTGAACTTTTGCATTTGGGTGGCTGTAACAGGCTCGTTTAGAAAAGGGGCGTGGCAAAATACACTCAAAAGCCTATAAATCCCAAATGAAAACTCAGAACTTCACCAAAATTGATGAGCATATGTGTCAGAACATGGTGAGGAAGCATGCAGAGTTTCATGGAGATCGGACCTTAGGTGGCGCTATAACTGGCAAAAAGCCCTCATTCTTATTAGGGGTTCAAGCATGAAATGCTGAAACCCTATTGTAATTGTAAGGATTCGTAAAACGCATCGTGCAGGCCAAACCGTAAGGCCTAGAGACGTGAAACCTGGCCAGATGGTAGGCCTCAGTTTGGGGACAACCTATCAGAGTATGACCCCGAATGGCCCATAGGTGGCGCTACAGCAACCAAAAGTTCAAAATTGCTCATAACTCTTAGACCGTTTGTCCCAGGATCAAGTGCCCTATATCGTTGGAATCCTTGGCCCAAGGCGGACAAAATGGCTATCTCCGATTTGGATGTCGGCAGGGAAAATATTCTGCTATGTCGAATTTTGTCCAAAACCTACTTTTGCGAACTAGTCCCTGGTTTTTCGCCCGATCGGAACCAAACCAGTCTAGGACAATTCTCTGGACTCTCTAGATCAATAATTATCGAAAAAAAGTTGAACTTTTGCATTTGGGTGGCTGTAACAGGCTCGTTTAGAAAAGGGGCGTGGCAAAATACACTCAAAAGCCTATAAATCCCAAATGAAAACTCAGAACTTCACCAAAATTGATGAGCATATGTGTCAGAACATGGTGAGGAAGCATGCAGAGTTTCATGGAGATCGGACCTTAGGTGGCGCTATAACTGGCAAAAAGCCCTCATTCTTATTAGGGGTTCAAGCATGAAATGCTGAAACCCTATTGTAATTGTAAGGATTCGTAAAACGCATCGTGCAGGCCAAACCGTAAGGCCTAGAGACGTGAAACCTGGCCAGATGGTAGGCCTCAGTTTGGGGACAACCTATCAGAGTATGACCCCGAATGGCCCATAGGTGGCGCTACAGCAACCAAAAGTTCAAAATTGCTCATAACTCTTAGACCGTTTGTCCCAGGATCAAGTGCCCTATATCGTTGGAATCCTTGGCTCAAGGCGGACAAAATGGCTATCTCCGATTTGGATGTCGGCAGGGAAAATATTCTGCTATGTCGAATTTTGTCCAAAACCTACTTTTGCGAACTAGTCCCTGGTTTTTCGCCCGATCGGAACCAAACCAGTCTAGGACAATTCTCTGGACTCTCTAGATCAATAATTATCGAAAAAAAGTTGAACTTTTGCATTTGGGTGGCTGTAACAGGCTCGTTTAGAAAAGGGGCGTGGCAAAATACACTCAAAAGCCTATAAATCCCAAATGAAAACTCAGAACTTCACCAAAATTGATGAGCATATGTGTCAGAACATGGTGAGGAAGCATGCAGAGTTTCATGGAGATCGGACCTTAGGTGGCGCTATAACTGGCAAAAAGCCCTCATTCTTATTAGGGGTTCAAGCATGAAATGCTGAAACCCTATTGTAATTGTAAGGATTCGTAAAACGCATCGTGCAGGCCAAACCGTAAGGCCTAGAGACGTGAAACCTGGCCAGATGGTAGGCCTCAGTTTGGGGACAACCTATCAGAGTATGACCCCGAATGGCCCATAGGTGGCGCTACAGCAACCAAAAGTTCAAAATTGCTCATAACTCTTAGACCGTTTGTCCCAGGATCAAGTGCCCTATATCGTTGGAATCCTTGGCTCAAGGCGGACAAAATGGCTATCTCCGATTTGCTCGCCCTTCAGGCGCCAATTTCGAGTAAATTGCATTTTTTTGAAAAACCTATTTTTGCGAACTTCTTCTAGGTTTTTGGCCCGATCGGAACCAAACCACAGCAAGAATATTCTCTGGAGTCTGACAATCAATAATCATCCAAAAAATTCAAAATTTCAATTAACGGTCGATAAGGGGAACCAAAATCTTTGATGGCACCAGGGCCACTTTTACTAAAACGGTTATAAATTGTGAACGGAAAGAGATTTTTTTGCTAAACTTGGTATACATCTTCCTGAGCTCAATCTGAGATCACTTGAAAAAAATCACAACAATTGGCCACTAGGTGGCACTATAAAACGGTTATAACTTGTGAACGGAAAGAGATATTTTCGCTAAACTTGGGACACAAGTTCATAAGCTCAATCTGAGTTGACATGAAAAAAATCGTGATAATTGGCCACTTGGTGGCGCTATAACAGTGAAAAAAATCATGAAAATAGCTATAAGCGCACCCAACCGTTAGTCTACTGAAAATTGGCACGCAGTGTCTTTGTCCAGGGTGCCATGATAGTCTATAGCCGCTTTCCGACCGGAGGAACCTTTTCACAGTTCCTAGAACTATTGGCTATAGTACCCGGATGTCGGCGTGTTCGCACCGCAGGAACTAGGAACGATTTTAGTTCTAGGAACTCCATTTGTAGGAACTAATTTAGGTCCTACTTCAGAGTAGGGTCTAAACCAGCACTATAGGAACTATCCGTGACGTTAGTGTACGCTGATTGACCGAACGCACGCGGAACACCAGCACCCGCCATTTTTAAAACAGCTAGAATGTAAACACATTATAGCCTATATATTTACTCCATAAACTAACTATACAAACATGGAAAACAGTGATAGATGGGTCTCTAAACCTTAAATGCTGAAGAGAAAATCCAACGCAACTTTGAGGGGACCAAGCCAAACATGATTATGTAGGCTAATAACCTTTTTTCATATACTGTCTACTTTCCATAACAGTTCTATCTAATAAGATATTAAACAGTACTGTTAGACAGATCGCTAACTAATAAACACAGAGAATGCGAGCATTGTTTGCTCTGGCGTTCTCAGCGCCGCCAAAATAAAGGTCCGTCGCGCCGTCAAAATAAAAGTCACCGTGCTTGCGTCACTCCCTTACCCCTCCTACCAGCTCCTATGGCCACTTGGCCAGTGCGAACCAGTGTCCAGTGTTTAGAAGTGGACAGTTCCTAGAACTAAGTTCCTAGAACTACTTTGTCGGAAAGCGGCTTATGAGAACATTGGTGTATCTAAAAAAACTCAGTATATGTCATTGGCACAATGCCTTGAAGGAGCCTTAGAAGTTTCAAGCCCGTGTTTTTTTCACAGGAGTGACCTCCTAAGAATCCTTGCCGAGTCCAACAATACCAAACATGCCAGGTTTCGCCTTATGGTTTTTATAAGTGTCATTTAAGGCTTTAAAAAATTGTGGTTATCTTCAAAGTCTGATCGAGACAACAACAGAAAAACAAAGGAAATTTGAAAACATAGGTAAATAGCTAAACAATAACGCCAAAATGTTAAAATTATGATAGGAACTGACAAAAAAATAAATTAAATCCAATCAATTTCACCCATGGATCATTTTGATGCTCTCACATGTTTGAAATGAACAATGATGGATTGTGATGAAATTTGTTTTAAATTGGGACTGGCGAATCCCCGTCCATACTGTCAATGACCGTTCACAAAGACCCGCCTACTTTAGTTACTGTTGCTATGTCTCACAAGCGACGCCACTCTCACACCACACCAAGTTCTCACGCAGTGAAAAATACATTGCGGATCAGAGAAAAGACTGCGCGCTGACAGACAAGTACTTTTGATATGAAACAAAGTCTCACCTTTCAAATGTAGTCATTTTTTAGAGACATTTAAACAATAAATACCGTTTTGTGACTCTTTAATGTGTCTGACAGATCGCTGTAGACTCGAGGCTCAGTTAAAGCTGCTTGTGAACCGATCATCTCTTCCTTCTAGTTAATTTATAGCATTAAAATAAACATGAATGAACATAAAAGGAATGTTGTTTTAAAGTGCTAAAACGTCAGTACACTTTGTTTTTCAAATTTAAATCCTCCTATGTTAATCTACTAACTCTCCTGACTGCTTTGTTGGACAAAATGGCAGATTATGATTAGTCAGATCGCCTGTCAATCAAACTCCCTGCGAAGGGTCAATTGAGAATGCCTGTGCGCACAATCCTGATCTAATCGACAACTTTGCAGTTGCACATAGGAAAGCCCGGAAAATCCCGCTATAATGTAAGAGAGCATCTTTTTTATGTATTTGGACCTAGGCCTAACAATGTTTTATAGTGCGCTGTCCCCATTGTTTTTTTGTTTTTTTTTTGTTTTTTTGTTTTTGGTGAGCGTAGCCTACTCCTGATTTTGTTAGTCATCTCATCTCTTATATGCTGTGTATGATCATATCCTGCCCTATTCATGGTAGCCTACTCGCGGACATTGCGTCATCAATGTCATCAATTGCGTCATCAAGGGGCCCGCCTTGATAATCCTACTTAAGGGCCCGGTGTTGGCTCGTTACGCCACTGAATATAATTGTCTAAACTCCTTATCAAAATTACATATTTACAACAAATCTGACACATATATATGGGCACACTTTAAGTACTACTAATAAAAGTGGTGGAGATCAGGCAAGACTATAAGAAGACTCAGGCAAAAGGTGCTATAACTGTAAAAACGCTTTAAAACCATATATTTCCTATGTTAAATTGCCTGTTTTGGCTGTAAATGGTCTTTTCCATCTATGATGTCAGTGGTTAAATGCTTGCTAAATAAAACTTAATGTCTTTTGATGCTTTTGTGCTTAAAGGCCTTAAAAGCCATAACTGCTTGAACCCCGATAAATGCTGCTTGCAGCTTTAATTATTATTATTATTTTCCGCTAAAACGCATCGTGCAGGCCAAACCGTAAGATCAGGAACCTTGAAACTTGGCCAAATGGTAGTCCTCAATTTGGGGAGAACCTATCAAAGTATGACCCCGATTGGCCCATAGGTGGCGCTATAGCGACCAAAAGCGCGAAACTGCTCATAACTCCTAGACCGTATGTCGTAGACTCAAGTGTCTTATATCATTGGAAAGCTGGACGCCTGAAGGTCAAAACGTATATCTCCGATTTCATTTACGGTATGCAAATTTTCCGCCATTTTGAATTATGTCAAAAACCTACTTTTGCGAACTAGTCCCTGGTTTTGTGTCCGATTGGAACCAAACCAGTGCAGAAATGTTCTCTGGAGTCTGACTATCAATAATTATCGAAAAAAAGTTGAAATTTCGATTCCTGGTCACTAGGGGTTGATAAATTTATTTTGTGGGAGGAGCCTATTTTACTAAAATGGCTATAACTCGAGAAGTAAATGAGATATCTTTACCAAACTTGGTACACATGTGTATGAGTTCAGTCTGGGGTCACAGTAAAGACATCACGACGATTGAACACTAGGTGGCGCTATAACATGAAAAAAACATGAAAAGGGCTATAACTACCTGACCGTTAGTCCGATTGACTTGAAAATTGGTATGCAGTGTCTTGGTCCAAGGTGCCATGTATGTCTATGAGGACATTGGCGTATCTCAAAAAACATGGCCGCCATCGACCAATGAAATTTGAGCACCTATTAGACAAGGTTAATGGAGGCCGATCGGAACAAAACTCGATGGGCATGTTCAACTCATGGCCCTAGAGGTCTGTAAGAGTTTTGAAAGAAATCGGCCACTAGTTGGCGCTAACGAGTTTTACGGCTCTGTAATCACGTGGTGTTACACTTATCGTCACAAAATGCATATCATTTGATAGATCTGCTCATGCTGAACAACTTTGCCTCAAGAACCAATGCTGTCAATCAAACCGTTCATTAAATATTCAAGAATATGTTCAAAACCTACTTTTGCGAACTAGTCCTAGGTTTTTCGCCCGATCGGAACCAGAACAGTGTAGGACAATTCTCTGGACTCTCTAGATCAATAATTATCAAAAAAAAGTTGAACTTTTGCATTTGGATGGCTGTAATAGGGTCATTTATAAAATGGGTGTGGCAAAATGCACTAAGAAGCCTTCAGATCATAAATAAAAACTCAGAACTTCACAAAAATTGGTGAGCATATGTGACATAACGTCATTAACAAGCATGCGAAATATTATGGAGATCAGACCATAGGTGGCGCTATAACTGTTAAAAGGCTTTAAAACCATATATTTCCTATGGTAAACTGCCTGTATTGGCTGTAAATGGTCTTTTCCATCTCTGATCATATAATTTTCATATCATAATGTTAAAAACTAGTGCAATATAATTCTCTGGACTCACTAGATCAATAATTGTCAGAAAAAGTTGAACTACTTCATTTGGATAGCTATAATAGGTTCACTTCAAAATGTAGCCTTTACCAAGTGTCCCCGAAAGCCTATATCTCTTTAATGAATGACTCAGACCTTCTTAAAAACAAGTCAGAACATGTGAAATATCACTCTGAACATGCATGAAAATTTTCAGACAGATCAGACAAAATTTGCCTCTATAACAGTTAAAAAGGTGAAAATGATATGATTATAATGGCATGTTAAGCCAATAAGTGGTATTTTACTGCCCCCTGCTGTTTAAAATAGTCATTTTGTCATATTGTTCTATAATTTATATTTAGACTTTATAAAATCACTATTTTAACATTTACAATTACATTTAGTCAAAATCCATCTGTTAAAGTATTAGTATTGACAGTTTGATCACATCATACATTTCAAATGTCTGCATCTACAACATAATGTGTGTGTGTAGTCTTAGGTTTCTAAATAAATTCTGAATCATCTGATTAATAGCTTACAAAGTCTTTGTGAACTGTTTATAGACCATTCAAATATATTTTCATAATGACATATCCCAATAGCATTGAAAAAATAAAAACATTGTGTGTGTGTGTGTGTGTGTGTGTGTGTGTGTGTGTGTGTGTGTGTGTGTGTGTGTGTGTGTGTGTAAACATGCATTATGGAGTAAAAATAGAAAAACTGGTTTGCTTTAGTGCAAAAAAATGGTGAAAATCAAGAAGTTTAAAGTGAAAGTGAGCCAATATGTGGTCTTCTACTGCCCTCTTCTGGCCATTCTACTTATTAATGAAGTCTACTCACATATGCTTTTGCATTCATTAGACACTAAAAATCACTTATATAACAATAACGCACTAAAAAATCACTTATATAACAATTACTATTGTAGCACAATCATATTTTGTCAGAGTTTATCACATCATTTGTACTGATAGTTCACATAATTGCTAGCAATGTGGTAAATCATGGTAAATCACTCTAAAAACATGGTAAATCATAATAAATAATACTAGAATGTGGTGTATCAATGTAAATCATACTAGAATCCTGGTACATCATTCTAGAACATGGTATATCATGGTACATCATGCTAGAACAGGGTAAATTATGGTAAGCCATGATAAATCAGGATAAACTATGGTAAATCATGTTAGAATGTGGTATATCATGGTAAATCATGCTAGAACATGGTAAATCATGGTAAACTATGCTAGAACAGGGTAAATCATGGTAAACTATGATAAATCATGATAAACTATGATAAATCATAATAAACTATGGTAAACCATGCTAGAATCACAGTAAACAATGGTAAATCATACTAGAATGTAGTATATCATGGTAAATCATGCTAGAATATGGCAAATCATGCTAGAATAAATAGAGTAAATAATAGTAGAGTAAATAATACTAGAATGTGGTAAATTGTTGTGGGAGGAGCCTATTTTACTAAAATGGCTATAACTCAAGAAGTAAATGAGATATCTTCACCAAACTCAGTACACATGTGTATGGGTTCAATTTGAAGTCACAGTAAACAATTTTATGGAGATCGGACCATAGGTGGCGCTATAACTGTTAAAAAGCTTTAAAACCATATATATCCCATGGTAAACTGTCTGTATTGGCTGTAAATGGTCTTTTCCATCTATTATGTCAGTGGTTACATGCTTGCTAAATAAATCTTAATTACTTTTGATGATTTTGTGCTTAAATGCCTTAAAGGCCTTAACTGCTTGAACCCCGATAAATGCTGCTTGCAGCTTTAATTATTATTATTCTTCCCTAAAACGCATCGTGCAGCCAAAACCGTAAGGCCTAGAGACGTGATACTTGGTCAAATGGTAGTAGTATTGCTCGCTACTCAGATACACGGACTTAGCCAAATCGGCCCATAGGTGGCGCTACAGCAACCAAAAGCGCAAAACTGCTCATAACTCCTAGACCGTAAGTCATAGACTCAAGTTTCTTATATCATTGGAAAGCTGGACGCCTTACGAACAAAACGTATATCTCCGATTTTATTTCCGCCATGATACATTTTCAGCCATTTTGAATTTTGTCGAAAATCTACTTTTGCGAACTAGTCCCTGGTTTTTCGCCCGATCGGAACCAAACCAGTGCAGAAATGTTCTCTGGAGTCTGAAGATTAATAATTATCGAAAAAAAGTTGAAATTTCGATTCACAGACGCTAAGGGGCACCAAAACGTACGTTGTGGGAGGGGCCTATTTTACTAAAATGGCTATAACTCCAGAAGTAAATGAGGTATCTTCACCAAACTTGGTACACATATGTAACAGGTCAATCTGAGGTCACAGTAAAACAATCGCGGCGATTGGCCACATGGTGGCGCTATAACATGAAAAAAACATAAAACAGGCTATAACCACCTGACCGTTAGTCCGATTGACTTGAAAATTGGTATGCAGTGTCTTGGTCCAAGGTGCCATGTATGTCTATGAGGACATTGGCGTATCTCAAAAAACATGGCCGCCATCGGCCAATGAAGTTTGAGCACCGATTAGACAAGGTTAACGGAGGCCGATCGGAACGAAACTCAATGGGCATGTTTGTCTCATGACCCTAGAGGTCTGTAAGAATTTTGAAAGAAATCGGCCACTAGTTGGCGCTAACGAGTTTTATGGCTCTGTAATCACGTGGTGTTACACATATTGTCACAAAATGCATATCATTTGATAGATCTGCTCATGCTGAACAACTTTGCCTCTAGAACCATTGCTGTCAATCAAACAGTTCATTAAATATTCATGAATATGTTAAAAACCTACTTTTGCGAACTAGTCCCTGGTTTTTCGCCCGATCGGAACCAGACCAATATAGGACAATTTTCTGGACTCTCTAGATCAATAATTATCAAAAAAAAGTTGAACTTTTGCATTTGGATGGCTGTAATAGGATCATTTATAAAATGGGCGTGGCAAAATACACTAAAAAGCCTATAAATACTAAATGAAAACTCAGAACTTCACGAAAATCGGTGAGCATATGTGACATAACATCACAAACAAGCATGCAAAATTTTATGGAGATCGGACCAAAGGTGGCGCTATAACAGTTAAAAGGCTTTAAAACCATATATTTCCTATGGTAAACTGCCTGTATTGGCTGTAAATGGTCTTTTCCATCTCTGATCATATAATTTTCATATCATAATGTTCAAAACTAGTGCAATACAATTCTCTGGACTCACTAGATCAATAATTGTCAGAAAAATTTGAACTACTTCATTTGGATAGCTATAATAGGTTCACTTCAAAATGTAGACTTTACCAAGTGTCCCTGAAAGCCTATATATATTTAATGAATGCTCAAGACCTTCTTACAAATAAGTCAGAACATGTGAAATATCACTCTGAACATGCATGAAAATTTTCAGACAGATCGGACAAAATTTGCCTCTTTAACAGTTAAAAAGGTGAAAATGATATGAATATAATGGCATATTAAGCCAATAAGTGGTATTTTACTGCCCCCTGCTGTTTAAAATAGACATTTTGTCATATTGTTCTATAATTTATATTTAGACTTTATAAAATCACTATTTTAACATTTACAATTACATTTAGTCAAAATCTATCTGTTAAAGTATTAGTATTGACAGTTTGATCACATCATACAGTTCAAATGTCTGTATCTACAACATAATGTGTGTGTGTAGTCTTAGGTTTCTGAATAAATTCTGAATCATCTGATTAATAGCTTACAAAGACTTTGTGAAATGTTTATAGACCATTCAAATACATTTTCATAATGACATATCCCAATAGCATTGAAAAAACAACAACAACATTTGTCTTTGTGTGTGTGTGTTTGTGTGTGTGTGTGTGTGTGTGTGTGTGTGTGTGTGTGTGTGTGTGTGTGTGTGTGTGTGTGTGTGTGTGTGTGTGTGTGTGTAAGCATGCATTATTAAGTTAACATGGAAAAACTGGTTTGCTCTAGTGCAGAAAACTGGTGAAAATCATGAGGTTTAAAGTGAAAGTGAGCCAATAAGTGGTCTTCTGGTGCCCTCTGCTGGCCGTTCTACTTATTAATGAAGTATTTTCACATGTGCTTTAGCATTCAAATATATACTCTAAAAATCACATATATAACAATTACTATTGTAGCACAATCATATTTTGTCAGAGTTTATCACTTCATTTTTACTGATACTTCACATAATTGCTAGCAATGTGGTAAATCATGGTTAAATCACACTAAAAACATGGTAAATCATAATAAATAATACTAGAATGTGGTGTATCAAGGTAAATCATACTACAATCCTGGTACATCATTCTAGAACATGGTTAACATGGTACATCATGCTAGAACATGGTAAATCATGGTAAACTATGCTAGAACAGGGTAAATCATGGTAAGCCATGATAAATCATAATAAACTATGGTAAATCATGTTAGAATGTGGTATATCATGGTAAATCATGCTAGAACATGGTAAATCATGCTAGAACATGGTAAATCATGGTAAACTATGCTAGAACAGGGTAAATCATGGTAAACTATGATAAATCATGGTAAACTATGATAAATCATGATAAACTATGGTAATCCATGCTAGAATCACAGTAAACAATGGTAAATCATACTAGAATGTAGTATATCATGGTAAATTATGCTAGAATATGGCAAATCATGCTAGAAAATAATACTAGAATGTGCTAAATTGTTGTGGGAGGAGCCTATTTTACTAAAATGGCTATAACTCAAGAAGTAAATGAGATATCTTCACCAAACTCAGTACACATGTGTATGGGTTCAATTTGAGGTCACAGTAAACAATTTTATGGAGATCGGACCATAGGTGGCGCTATAACTGTTAAAAAGCTTTAAAACCATATATATCCCATGGTAAATTGCCTGTATTGGCTGTAAATGGTCTTTTCCATCTATTATGTCAGTGGTTACATGCTTGCTAAATAAATCTTAATAACTTTTGATGCTTTTGTGCTTAAATGCCTTAAAGGCCTTAACTGCTTGAACCCCGATAAATGCTGCTTGCAGCTTTAATTATTATTATTATTATTATTATTATTATTATTATTAAGTTGGCTTGAGAGAGCCAACTTACTGAAATCCTATTTAAACATATTATTATTATTATTCTGAGACTAAAAAAAACTAAATGGATCTCCTCCTAGAGCTTTAACTCTACATACTCCAAATTCGGCTCAGACACTCAAACTGATCTGACTCGAGTTGCTATATCTTTTCAGACTGATCGGACTTACGGTTTTCCTAAAAATGACGATCAAAACTCGAAAAAACTAATTCAAAAACTCCATTGACTTGCATTGGGGAGTTCTAAAAAATTCAAATCCAGATGCAAACTGACCAACCGACGAAAATTCAAATCTAAACACCTTGAAGACTAAACCAAACTGCCGTTCTATATGAAGAGTTTCGTTGCAAAACGAGATATATCCATTTTGAGAAATGTTGGTTATTTGACATTATTATTTAAGACATCAACAGTCAAGTTCATTCACAATTTTTTGTACATTAAACTATTACTTGAGCTCAGTGAAGGCCAGGGACACAATATTCTTCAAATCCAGGATATTTTTTATTTAATTTTATGTCCATATATAGTTCATAAATAAGTCAAAAACCATGCCAAAATGCAACATATTTATCTTAACATTGTCAAACATCTTAAATTGGTTAAAAAAACAATACATCATAAATATATGGAATAGTATATACAAAGATTGATTAATAATAATAAGATTCTGAGTTAATTTTGGCCAGAACATACACAACATAACATTTTTTTTTTTTTTTTTTTGCAAAACGCTATATATCCACCTTAGGCTATATTCTACTACTGTATTACCATTAAGAAAAGCTAGTGAATCAATGTTTTGTGTGTGTGTGTGTGTGTGTGTGTGTGTATTTTCTTGAGTGTCACATGGGCTTCAGATGCCAGTGTGTGCCTTTTAGTCTACTCTTCCCCCCCGTGGACATCACTGGTCACAGCCAAAGCGTGATTGTAGAAGGCCTCGACATTTGCTGGGGCACCAATGGCTTTAAGCAGGCTGATGATGTCCTTCTTCTTCACAGCCTTCACTGTGGTCATCATGGGCAGGGGATCTGCTTTATACTGGCCCCAGTTGTTGCCTCTCTTCAGGAGAGTGTGCTGGTAGGTGGGACCGCTGAAGGTGGTTCTCACCCCCAACCCTTTGCCATCGATCTCCAGCACCCGGGCTTCGCTGATCTTGTAAGACCGCGTGGACTGCATGAGAGCCTTGGCTGCAGCTTTGTGGTCAAAGCTCTCCCAGTCCTTCCCGTACACATACACAGAGCCATGCTTCTTCAGGATGTTGGTGTATTTGTCTGGCAGGAGGATGGTGTCCTGCTTACGAATATCCTGCTCAATTCTTCCAAAAACTCTGTCAACAGGGAGAAAACTATGGCCACGGACAGGGAAGAAGCACTCCATTTTCACATCTTTAAAGATAGTGCTTCGTAGGCTGGACAGCATTCCCACCATTGTACTGTTCTTGTTCTGTCCATAGCAGGAATCGCTGAAGAGCCTCAAATGGCCAGCCTGTTGGACATCTTCGGCTAGACTGGTTCTCAGGCAGTGGTCCAGGGCAGAGGCGGTCATGTTGCTGTCTTTTCTATTTTGATTTTCAAGCCACACGTAGAGATGACGGTCACTCAGTGCCTGCAGACTCCTCTCTCCATGGTGGACCACAACACCAAACACATACATGTAAAGCTGCCTAGAGTAGTAGGTCTGGCCAATGGGAGACTTGGGCAGAGAGAGGTTCTGCATCATGTCAAAGCAGACAGTAACTGTGTCCTCCACTGCATTTAGCAATGTGTAGAACACCCGGGCTCTGCGTCGGTGGAGCATGACAGACACGATCTCTGCCTTCCTCTCTTCCTCAGTAAGGTGAGGATCTTTCATACGGAGTCTCGAGCTCATACAGGTGGCACAGCAGTCCTTTGCTGGATGCCCAAATCCCAAGTTGAATGAGGTGCAGAAAACATTGTAATACAGGGAGTAGCTGATGTCCCTGTGGTTCTGCTCCTGGAACAGCCGGTGCATTTTGGTTACTGACATGTCACTTGGGAGGTACTTCCGTCCAGGTGCACCACGACGAGCGTAGTGGCTGGCCTTGCACATGAATGAGGACACATGCTGAACTACTGCCTGCCTGTTCTCCATCTTCTCATCAACATTTCTGGTTCCACCCCTGCACTCTGGTCTGGCTTCACCATGTTGACTGAAGTATTTCACCACTCTGGAGACTCTGTCTTTACTAACACCTGTGGAGTACAGAAAAGGTATTAATAAGGTTGTCTGTGTTTTTTTCTGGAACCTGAAAATCATAAATTAATTGAATAAAAGGCTACACCTCTGGCTTCTACCCAAGATTGAACAGGCCATCTTAGACTATGTTTATAGCACCTGGGTTAAGGATGGGCATTTGAAGAAATCTTTTGGATCATCAGTGGGAAAATTAACAATAATTTATCAATTAATCGTAAATATTCATAATATTCAAAAACATAATGCCATAATAAACGTGACTATGGCGTGTGCCAGTAATCCAGGGCAGTCCCTGAATGAAAAGGTCAGATAACAACGTACGGATGTCTGTGTGCTTGTGCTTCACATAGGGACAGTAACCATTAAAAAAAAAAAAAAAAAAAAACACCGTTGCGCTGCCTGGCTAGCTGAGCTGTCAAGAGCAAACAAACTGCAGGATGTTTATCGTTTCAACCATCCTTAAACAGCTTCGGACTATTTGTGATTAGTTACAATTTAGATAAGTAGGATTAAGTTAGTTAGATAAACGACTTGTAGCTTGTTACAGAAAGAGTGGAGGCTCCTTCCACACCGCTGCTGAAAACCAAACCTGTATGATCAGAGCGGGCGGAGCCGCGGTGTCACAGTTCTTGTCTCTGTTGCACCGAGTCCGCGACACAAGCTCGCCTCGCCCCGTCATATTTAATTAATTATTTCACTGTAATAATAATAATAATAATAATAGCTTATAGAGTTTATTGGTTGTTTAAAAAACAAAGTTTAAAGTTTTAGTGGCTAATGGATTTCCACCACCGAAAAACGCTTGCTGTAGCTCTCTTACAAGATTTATTTACGGAGAAGAGAAAAACACCCGTAGTGTTTGGGTGCACCCCCATCCTTCATGTCTTTTTTCATGTTGCTGTGCCTGGAAAAAAAACGAGCGCGTCGCTTCAATTATAAGCGCGCTTACCGCGCGCCTACATTTGAATGAACTTGAGCGCGAAAAAGACGCGATATGTGAACTGCCTCTTGGCGAGCTACTTTGTAATAACTTTCTGCGGCCAGCGTTTCTGGAAATGAACGAGGGTAAAATATTTTTTAAGACCTGACTAAATGAAATTTAAGACCGCGGACGAAAATCTGGCTGTTTTTAAGACGTTTTAAGGCCTTAAATTTAAAGTTCAGAATTTAAGACATTTTAAGACTTTTTAAGACCCCGCGGGAACCCTGTATTATCCCTTATAATAAATCAACAACAACAAGAAAAATAACGTGAAGTTTTAGGCTATAAATAATAGGTGCAACCGCATAAATAAATCTTCTGATAGGCTACATGTAAGAAATTATTTAAAAAATAAACTTACCAAGGACACTTAGAAATGTAGCCTTGCAGACAGGTATCTTGTGATGGGGAGGAGCGCAGGACAAAAGGCAGTATTTCACTGTAACCTCCCTGGCTTTCTTCTTGACATCAGCGGAGACTCGTTCCCTGCTGCGTTTGTTTATTGTTGACAGACGCAGGAGTATTTTATCCTGGTCCACTTTTGTAGCGTTTTTATAAATTTTTGTGAAGTTGAAGGCTACATCTTCATCTGACAGTTTGTCGGCATGACACAGACCAACATTACTCGCAGTCGCACGATGACCACAATTAATCTTTGGATGTTTTCCCTCCCCTGAATGCCTTGCCCGTTTGGTCTTCTCCCTTTGATGATTTTCTTTAGATGCCTTCCTCTTTCTCCCAACAGCAGCTGGAATGACCGGCTCCAATCCGTCATCGAAATCCATAACGTTAGCTTGACTCTGAAGCTTTGATTCTCTGACTGACAGACAGCTGTTGATCAGTGACGTAGCCTACGTGACTGACAGCTCGCCTACAGTATAAACAACTAAATGGTAAACGTTTTTTAGTTAGCCTATTGAATCCTCATTTTAAAAATATATGGTTTTTGTTTTGATATTATCGTTAAATCACTGAGCAAACTCGGAGCACTTCACCGGCGGTGACTCTCTCCTCGCTTGACATCCTGAGCTCGCGCAGCATCCTGAACGTTCTATAGCCTAACCGTTATATCGCACTTTGTAAAGAAACTGGGCTGGCGGATATCGCGTTTTGTGAAAAAATACATTTTGTAGTAGGCTTAAAATGTACATTTTTAAACCTTATTAATGTCAGCAATTCACACATAGATTAAGGTACATCTGAACAGTGATTTCCAATAATAAAATCCAAATGTCAAAAAATGGCGTTTATCGCGTTTTGCAACCGAACTCTTCATATACTATATGAGCCATTGAGACTCAATTAAACTAATAAACTCATCTATCTATCTACTTCAAACTATTTTAAACTTTACACTACTTTAAACTTCAAACTAAATTAAACGTCAAACTAATATACACTTTAAACTACTTTAAACTTCAAACTTAAGCTTTAACTCATTTAAACTTATAAACTCTAAACTCATTTAAACTTATAAACTCAAAACTCATTTAAACTTACAAACTAAACTCAAAAACTTGTACACTTATAAACTCTAAACTCATAAACTCTCTGTGTGTGTGTGTGTGTGTGTGTGTGTGTGTGTGTGTGTGTGTGTGTGTGTGTGTGTGTGAACACACACACACACACACACACACACACACACACACTCTAAACTCATTTAAACTTATAAACTCAAAACTCAAAAACTCGTAAACTACTTTAAACTTCAAACCACTTTAAACTTCTTAAGTTTAAAGTTCCCAGCTCCCAAACAACTCCATAGCAACCAAACTTGAGTACCCTAGCAACCGTTTTACAAGACCTATATCTCTGCATCAGAACATCGTAAAGAGATGAGGTTTGGCTCTTTTGACTCATGCTAGCAAACAGCACTTCCAACATGCTACACATGCTAGCAGTGAATAGCTACATGCTAATAGCGATTAGTTAAGTGCTAAATCATGCCAAGATCATGCTAAGAACTCTATAAAAACTCCATAGTAACCATCTGTGACAACTACCAACCACCTAGTAACACCATAGCAACAGCCCAGAACACCCTAGCAACCGCCTAGCAACCACCCAGAATACCTTAGCAACCGCCTAGCAACACCATAGCAACCACCCAGAACACCCTAGAAACCACCTAGCAACCACCCAGAATACCTTAGTTACCGCCTAGCAACACCATAGCAACCACCAAAACACCCTAGCAACTGCCTAGCAACACCCTAGCAACCACCTAGAATACCCTAGCAACCACCTAGCAACACCCTAGCAACCACCCAGCATACACTAGCAACTGCCTAGCAACCACCCAGAACACCCTAGCAACCGCCTAGCAACATCATAGCAACCACCTAGAACACCCTAACAACCGCCTAGCAACACCCTAGCAACCCCCAGAATACCATAGCAACCGCCTAGCAACACCCTAGCAACCACCTAGAATACCCTAGCAACCACCTAGCAACACCCTAGCAACCACCCAGAATACCCTAGCAACTGCCTAGCAACACCATAGCAACCACAAAAACACCCTAGCAACCGCCTAGCAACATCATAGCAACCACCCAGAACACCCTAGCAACCACCTAGCAACACCCTAGCAACCCCCAGAATACCCTAGCAACCGCCTAGCAACCACCTAGAATACCCTAGCAACCGCCTAGCAACACCCTAGTAACCACCCAAAACACCCTAGCAACCACCTAGCAACCACCCAGAATACCCTAGCAACCGCTTAGCAACACCCTAGCAACCACCCAGAATACCCTAGCAACCGCCTAGCAACCACCCAGAATACCCTAGCAACAGCATAGCAACCACCAAAACACCCTAGCAACCGCCTAGCAACAGCATAGCAACCACCCAGAACACCCTAGCAACCGCCTAGCAACAGCATAGCAACCACCCAGAACACCCTAGCAACAGCCTAGCAACACCATAGCAACCACCCAGAATACCCTAGCAACCGCCTAGCAACACCATAGCGACCACCCATAACATCCTAGCAACCGCCTAGCAAAAAACGTTCTGGTCCAAACTTTCTCAAGCCAACTTCAAAGTTTGTCTCGACGAACTTTTGCATCTAGTTATTAAGTTGGCTTGAGAGAGCCAACATATTGAAATCCTATTTAAACTTATTATTATTATTATTACTAGTGCAAAATGCCCGTGCAAAATCAGTTTTTGTGTGTGTTTTAGTAATTGTTGGTTTGGTGTCCGTGAAAGAGACTGTGAACGCATTGAATTCAGGGAGCAGGCTAGGTTACAAATGATGGCTGTGAATAAACTATAATATTCAGAAGTAAACAGTGTAGCTGACTGAGTGTTTATGTATACCACAACCTTCTAAGTGCTAGTGCAAAATGCCCGTGCAAAATCAGTTTTTGTGTGTGTTTTTAGTAATTGTTGGTTTGGTGTGTTTGAGTGCTCATTGTTACAATTACACAGCAAAAGGTCAGTGACATTTTTATTTGTGCATGGTAGAAAGCAAATACTGATACTGACATAATGATGCATTGGAGTATATATTTATTTAGAGTGGATATTTGTGTTTTGTTAGTGCAGACTGGCTGTTCTTGAAGATTACATGTTATTGTGTCAGCACCTCTTTATAGACAACATTGCTCAGAAAGTGGCGCTTTTTGTTTGTTTCATCATCTTGAGCAAGAATACGAAGTCTGCTTGATCTGCCAACTCTGCTGGCTGCAACGTAGAATTGACCATGACTGAAGAAGTCTCTTGTGCAGAAGACACCAACACGTTGCAAAGACTGGCCTTGTGACTTATTCACTGTCATGGCAAAGCAGGGTCTCACCGGAAACTGCTTACGTCGCAGGGTGAATGGAAATATGTTTTCAGATGGGATGAGGGTGATGCGTGGAATGAGTAATGTGCGTCCAGCATTGACACCGATCACAGAAGTCGCAACCAAAAGATGAGGCAGGATTTGTTCAATGATGTATCTCGATCCATTGCAGTGTCCATTTTGTTGGTCGAAATTTCGAAGTAGCATGATCACCATTCCCACCTTTAAGGTGATGCGATGGGGAGGCATACCAGATGGGCAGAGGGTATTTAGAAACTCAGTTGGGTACATATGGTGACCCTCAGATTCTGCAGTGTCCACACTGTTGCAAACATGCTCTTCTCCAGGAAAATTCTTTGTCATATATTCGTTCACTTTATCAACTTCAGAGTTGGTTGGGCACAGTATGACACGTTCACATAGCCACTTTGGATTGGAAATGTTGACTGTCATGTCATCATATACCCAATTGACAATGTCCTCGAGTTTCTCGCCAGAAATTGATAGTGATTCATTGAGCTCAATTGCATATTCACCCTCTTCTGGAACCACAGGAATTTTCCCCTCACCAAGATTCAAAAGGAATTTGGCAAAATCTGCTTCTGTTTGTTGATCTCCAGCAGCTTGAGTGATCCTCATGTTTTCTGTTAGACGAAGAATCTCAACATTTTTCCATAGGTGTGAGCTCTTGAAACACCTGCCTATGATCTGGGTTTGGCTACCATGTGGGACAACAGTAAGGATTTGCCTCCAGTCACCGCTGAAAACCATTGTGATGCCACCAAATGGCTTGTCTGAACCTCTGAGCCACTGGAATGTACGATCTGCTGCTTCTAATGCACGGCGATCCATCATTGACACTTCATCCACAACCATGAGATGCGTCATTCTAATGAGTGTTGCAGTGCTGTCATGTTCACTCATACTGCAAGTGGACTCGTCGGTGAGAATGAGAGGACATTTTGTCCTACTATGAAAGGTTGTGCCTTTCGGCAGTAGGGTAGCTGCAATGCCACTTGCAGCTGTTGCAAGAGCTACTTTGCCCTGTGCACGCACTTTGTTAAGGATGTGGCACAATATGAATGTTTTCCCGGTTCCACCACTTGCATCAAGGGATATAATTTTTCCAAGTCCCTGTTCCACACTTTCCATCACTGTTTCGACAATTTTTTGCTGTTCGTCATTGAGGCTGTTTTCTGTGTCAGTAATGATAGTTTGAAGTTCCTCTATGTTGTGCTCAGTCTCATGCTGGATGATGCGGGGAATTTGACTCCGGACGTGAATTGGATCAGGCTCAGGGAGGCCAAAGTTCCCATTTAAAGTAAAACCATGTCTTTCAACATGGTCCTTAAGGTCAAGTAGCACTTGAGTCACAATAAATTCATCTGGCTCATTCACATTGGCCCTGTGCATGAAATCTTCACACAGCACATGCTTGTGCCTTTCCCAGAACTGCAAGTGCTCCCCTCTAAGAACAAACATTAGCATGTTGGCGAATACCTCACGCAGTGCTGAGCCAAATGTCACATTTGCAGCCTCCTCCATAACAGAATCTACTTCTTGGTCATTGTCAACAATGCCATGCGCAATGCAAGCTGCCAGATAGGTGTCCATGACCACATCTCCAACTCGTCGGAGGTCTTTGAAGCATGTTGGCCCTGGCACGCGGTACAAAAGGATGCGGAGATAGAATAGTTCAGCAGTGTGAGGGTTGAAGCCAATCATTGGAATTCGTCCAACGGTGTCAGCCATGCGGTCATCGTGAGAACTCAGTCTTTTTTTCCGCAATTGAAATTTCTTCCGTGTGTATGTGAAGAGTTGAAACACATCTGGGTACACAATGTGTCGCATGTGTGGATGAAGAGACATTGCTTCAAAAAAGGCGGTCAGTGTGGTGGCAGGTGGCCCTGAGTCCATCAGGTTCTGGGCAGCCCCTTCATCATTGAACATGATGACCTGTTCATCCTCTAGATGAATTGCAAGCATCTTTACTGGTGGCTGTTTCTTCTGAATGGGGAAGTCGTATATGCGCCAGTATCCCTCAGATGCAGTGATGTAACGCCCTAACTCATAACGTGTCACTTCATCACGTCGTAGTATCTCACGGGTCTCATCATCAGGCACATCCAGTCTCACCATGCACTGATCAGGTCCCTTCTCCAAATATTTATACAGATATTTGACACTGGAGACAGCACACACAATTTCAACATTAATATGCGCATTGTATCGGAGCAGGAGGTATGGATTGTATGGCACAACCCATGTATTATTGACAGGTACATTGACGCCACCTCTGATGGTCTTGATGATGGGAGAACCAGGTGCTCCTTCTGTTCGTCTTCGGTACAATGGGTAGGAGTTGTCTGAAAAGCTTGTGTTCTGTCTCAATTGTTTGGGATAGTCTTTGGTGCACTTTTTGTCTACCATGCAAGGGCTGACACTGTTCCATTGTCCACATGGACCGTGAATCATGTGTGATGTTACAATGCGATGTAGTTCCATATTTGTGTTTTTGTCAGGAATCTCTGCAGACACCACACGGTCAATATCGCTGGCGGTCCTGGGTTTGTCGCGGGCTACCATGGTCATGAGCATGTGTATATGTGGAAGATGCCTCTTTTGTGTTTCCTTCACCATCACATATGCATCAATGTGTCCCAAGATGTCACGCTTGAGGAGGTCTGTGAGGAGTGCCTCCACCTTCATGTGAAATACTCGAGCAATGATGTCTGGTCTCTGATTAGTCTGTTGACCCTCAAAAAGTGATCCTGTGATTTCAGGCCAGTTCGGGTTGCAAGTGAAGGTGAGGAAGAAGTCAGGTTTTCCTTTGATTCGTACCAAGGCCATGGCATCTTGGAACTCCTTGGCGTACCATCGGGGTGATCCGTAAATTGTGGGTGGCAGGATGGTTAGGCGTCCAGGAATGATCTCAGAGTGACTATTCAGGGCATCAACAATGATTTTATACTTTTCAGCCTTGATAGACTTCTGATTGTGGCGGATCCAGTTGAGGCGGTGTGACTCAATTTTTGCCATCATGTCACATACGTATTGCTGTGTCAGTCTCCCACCACGAAGCAGCAAATTGAAGTGTTGAGCAATGTCACGCACTTGAAGATGGTAACGGTAGAAGCATGTTGGTGTGATACCTGCCAGCTCAGTGTGGTATCCTTGGGAACCCTGAGGCAGAAGAAGCACATATGACAATGGGTCATATGCTGGATGCATGGCGTCGATTGTCTGAAGCCTTCCTCCTCTGAGATGAAGAGTGACAGCCAGTTTCCCAAACTGCTGTGTAGTTGTTACTCCTGGAGCAATGACAGCCACGTCACTATTCAGTGATGGAAGATTCACAGTGCCACGATGAAGGTCATGACATCGTGTGCGAGCTGTTAGGACAATTTTCAATTCATTGGCATTGTCATTTTGGGTCACATACTCAATGGCTGACTTAAACTGTTGCACGTATGGATTGCACATGTGAATGGCCTCTTGCGTCCTCAGTAAAAAATCTTCATTCAGATCACTGTTTGAGGCATGGGCTCGACGGTTTTCCAGCTCATGAGCAGGATCGTGGAAATAGATCTGAGCAAAGAGTGGTGTGCGACCTTGTTCAGGAAGGGGGCCGGCAATGTAATGATAAACTTTGCCTTGTATACGCACACCTGGGTTGAAGCCAGGCATAGCTACCTCTTTAATACCAATACTTGCCATTGCCAGCGCATTGTTGTATTGTTTTGCTTGCTTCACAAAACTTTGATCAAGGAAAAGGTCCTTAATAGCATCTGGAGGCTGTGGTGGGATTGAGCCAGGCTTTGGATTTGTGGCGTTATATGTAAGGTTAATCTTACCGGAGTTGCAGCAGAATCCTTTTCTCTCCTCTTTCCATACATAGGCACCACAATGTGAGCATGTAGGACATTCAAACAGTGAGGTCTTGCTCAGCATGTGCCTATAATCACCATGAAGTTCCTCTTGGAAGAAGTCTGTATCGTCACACCGAGCAAGGTTGCGATTCTCTTTTCTTGCCTTTTCCAGACGGGCGAGACGCATCTCCTGATGGCACGTGGCATCCCTTGCTCGTCGTTCCTCTTGCTGCTGAGGGGTCTCCTCCTCTCTCAGAAGGTTGTGTCGTTGACAGTCATGCATCTGGCGATCCGCTCGTATCTCAGGTGTTTCCTTATCTCTCATGATAGCATGGTGAGCAGTGTCGCTTGCCAGCCGAGCACGGCGTGCATCCTCTTCCTCAGCTCCACGACGCCTTTTTAGCCGTGCAGCATTACTTGCCAGCCGAGCACTGCGTTCGTACTCTTCCTCAGCTTCACGGCGCCTTTCCTGACGTGCAGCGTCACTTGCCAGCCGAGCACTGCGTTCGTCCTCTTCCTCAGCTCCACGGCGCCTTTTCAGCCGTGCAGCGTCACTTGCCAGCCGAGCACTGCGTTCGTCCTCTTCCTCAGCTTCACGGCGCCTTTTCAGCCGCGCAGCGTCCCTTGCCAGCCGAGCACTGCGTTCGTCCTCTTCCTCAGCTTCACGGCGCCTTTCCTGACGTGCAGAGTCACTTGCCAGCCGAGCACGGCGTTCGTCCTCTTCCTCAGCTCCACGGCGCCTTTTCAGCCGTGCAGCGTCACTTGCCAGCCGAGCACTGCGTTCGTCCTCTTCCTCAGCTTCACGGCGCCTTTCCTGACGTGCAGAGTCACTTGCCAGCCGAGCACGGCGTTCGTCCTCTTCCTCAGCTTCACGGCGCCTTTCCTGACGTGCAGCGTTACTTGCCAGCCGAGCACGGCGTTCGTCCTCTTCTTCAGCTCCACGGCGCCTTTCCTGACGTGCAGCGTTACTTGCCAGCCGAGCATCTCGGGCTTCGACTGACTGAGCATTACGTGCATGACGCATTGCCTTGCGTATCCTTTCTCTGTTGGTACGACTATCTTTCGTCATCTTAGCATCAGCAAAGGTGGTGTAACAGTAGGTCACAATGTAACAGGTGGTCTGCAAAAGATCAAATGCCCAGGATATGGGCAGAAATGTGGTATGAATATAATTAATTTGGCTACTAATAGTTCATTTGAATTATACTAATTTATGCACATCAATGCACAGCCACAGAGACGGAAGAGAGTGATCATGAACAATAAGGCTGCGTGGCGTGAGCATGGCGTCTGCGTGGCGCTTTCTATGTCTTTGCACAGAAGCTTGTCTAATGCGGCGCTGCTGCTGCTGCTGCTAGGTCGAAATATGGGAGAGAGTTGTGGAGGCCTATAATTAATGTTAAACATAAATATATAGCCTACTGATACAGCAAAGACTACGTCGGCAGTGTTGACAATAGGCTACAGAATATCTAATTCTGTATTGACAGGTGCAATATTTGA